>NW_015621780.1:0-2608 GCF_001515605.1 Sinocyclocheilus anshuiensis | reverse complement strand
CATATAAAATACATTCTTAAAACATTGTTAAAACAGTGCATTGTTAAATCTCGCAGTGTTATTTTTTAACAGTATGACTGTTAAACAGTATTAACAGCATGTTTTCAGTAAAATCCTTTAATTATAGTCCTAATTATGCATCTTTTTCATTTCATCTTAAAAACGTTTGTCAACTGACAAATTTAGTAATTTTCTTAACGTTTGACGCCCATGGTCAAAATTAATTTATTATTATATATATATATAAGGCAAAGAAATAATCTACATTTTTGTTATCGTATCAAATATAAAGATTTTTGTCTTCTAATAAACAAACAGCGTTAGTACATTGTTAAATCAGATGTTGTTCGAGGACCAACAAGGATGTTGATCCAGGATCATGTCCTACTTGGCACAGTCACTAGAAGTTTAGACTGTGTTATGTTTCAGTGCTCAGATGTCTGGCAGCAGTTTTAAAGAGACAGTGGGAAGTAAAGTACCTTGTAGGTGGTGGCGCCAAGAGCACCGTCTGAGGAGGGTAGGGCCCAGGGGCCATGACAGTCGCCGTTGGCATAGAGACAGGAAACGAGTTGCCGGTATGCACTGATCCTCCAGGATGCACATTTGTTTGGACCACAGGCATTGGTGCAATTTGAAAGATCTGAAAACCAAAGAAGCTCATGAACCCGACACATCTGTTGCAAATACAATAAATGCTTCTCGTTCATGTAACGGGATAGTAACTCAAGCCGATCTACCTTACTTCCTGGTTCCCCATTTTGAACAGGAAGGGGTGGACCCACCAGGGAAATTGGCTGCGGAGGTGTAGATCCTGTTCCGACTGTTGCCATGGGAACCAACATCTTGCTCTGCAAGACTGGGGACTGCGCTTGAACTGTGTAAAGAGATGAAAAGGACTGATATAGTAGAGACCGAGAATAGACTTGATAAACTCATTTCCCTAACACTGTGTGCATAATCCTGATCCTTGTAAGCTTGGGAAACCTCATTAAATCTGGTGAAAAGCATCAATAAAGCTCACATTCCCTTGGATGAGGACACATCAAATAATATATAGGGTTCCCACATGTTTTGAAATGAATTTCACTGACTTGTTCATGAATGAGTCATTTGTGAAATGGTTCGACTGAGTCAATGAAAAGAACCAATTCACTCATACTTCAAATATTGGGCTTGTTTTACACAAAATGCAATATCCAGTCCAGTCATTCACAACCACAGGTTTTGTTCTGTTAAACCGCTAAAATAGAAACTTGAAAATATTAGTGCTGTCCAAAGGTTAAAATAATTAAACTTTTTTTTAAATTAACCTCGTTTTTTCTTTTTTTTTAATTAAGTATAATACAAGCTAAAATAAATTCATTTCAGGTTGGATGACTTCAACAAAAACTTGAGACATACCAAAGAGGCTGTGGATATACACTTCTGCTCGAAGTTTTTTTTACTTTTAATAATAATAATAATAATAATAATACTTTTATTCAACAATGGTGCATTAAATTGATTAAAAGTGACAGTTAAATAAATGTTACAAAAGATTTTTAAAAAATGCTGTTCTCTTGAACTTTCTTGAACTTCACCAAAAAAAAATCCTGAAAAAAAAACCGTTTCAGTTTTCATAAAAATATTAAGCAACGCAACTATTATCAACATTGATAAGAAGAAATGTTTTTGAGCACCAACTCAAGCATATTAGAATGACTTCTAATGTGATTTCATCACAGAAATAATTTTCTTTTTAAAATATATTCAAATAGAAAACCATTATTTTATATTGTAATAATATTTCTGAATATTACTATTTTTACTGTATTTTTAACAAATAAATGTAGCCTTGGTGAGCATAAGACACTTCTTCCGAAAACATAAAAAAATTCTTACTAACCCCTAAACGGTACGGTAATTTACACTGTTCAAATAAAGTTTTTAAGAGAGAAAATTAAATGATGTTTAATGTCTATTATTTACTATAAAAATGTCCATTTATTTAAAATATCTGATTTATTTCCATGAATTTTACAGTCCTGAAAATCCCTGTGGGAACCCTGAATTTAAGTTAACGCGTGCCCAGTTTCTTCACCACAATTTAACTGCCCCAAATCTCACCTCCACCTCCCGCGCTGACTCCTCCCATTGCTGCGACTGAAGCATATCTTATTCCTTGCCCCGCCCCTGAATGTACACCATTGGCCAGGCTCACATGGGTGGGTGTGGCACTGGGCAAGGTAAGGACGCTGGAGGACTGCTGGGAGGAGGGACTGTTGGGATCGGCAGTTGCAGGCAGAGTTGGAAGGATGTACTGCACCTGTGTTATGGGTTTCCCGCCACTAGGGGGCGTAATGGAGGCAGCAGGGAGGAACTGGTGATGAAGCAGGGGAAGAGGTACTGCACTGTTACTAGGGGCTCCATTGCATGGAGTAGGTTGGGGTGGGGTGATGAGCTGAATGGTGGGTTGGTTTGGGAAGGCTCCTCCCAGGACTAGGCCAGTTACTAAGCTTCCTTGGCCATTAGGTTTGGGAGAAGAGGAGGGAAAGTACCCACCTCCTCCTGCTCCGCCGGCACTGATCAGTAGCTTGGGCTTCCCGTCTGGAGGTAGGGTCCCAACAGC
>NW_015621779.1:0-2584 GCF_001515605.1 Sinocyclocheilus anshuiensis | reverse complement strand
CCAGCGACTTAAGACTGGTTTTGTGGTCCAGGGTCACATATTTTCCTTACACCTTGAATACATGAGAGTGTACATGGTTTTTACAAATATCATTAATTGGTACTTCATAAGTCAAATGATCTGATATTATCTTATACATGACTGTTTTTACATAAGGCTTTTCAAATATGTATTAATATATATTGTAAATAATAAGTTACGATTATGCCAAACTATAGTAATTAATTGTTGATTATGATATCAGGACATTTTTCAATTTATGTCCCAAAAACATCTAAATACATTTTAATACAGAAATTAAAAACACACTCAACATAAAAGAGGTGCATTAAAGTCATTATATGTAAGACATGATATGTTCACATTAAACAGATCACAGTTATAAACCCCTATTAACAATATCAACTTACAATATTTAAATATACAATATACAGAAACTGTATACATGCAAACCCTACTGTCACTCATAAAAATCAGCTCTAGATTATTGTAGCCATCATGAAATGTACTGTAGCACATCCTAACCCGAACTGACAATATTACTGTAGAAGCTAAACAACTGTTCTGCATTCAAAGCTGACAGTGCTAATAAAAGCAGAAGTTTGGACAAGCAGTACTTTCTAGAAGGTTGACTTTAACATCTGTTTTGATACAATCTCATTAATGACCCGCAGAGGGCTAGCTTACGTGAAGAGAGTGGCAACACAGATCGATCAAAACCGAATTTACCTGAATCCATTCCTCCATGATCAACAGAAACTTCTGCTGAGGTCTATTTGATCAATGTCACCCTCTCGAGGTCAGGACCCAGCATCTATGGTTACAAGCTGCTCGGGGACACATTTACTGATGGATATGCTGTGATTTAGAAGGTAGAGGATGTTATGTACAGTATGTAGATTGCATGTTTTTGCATGCATTCTCTGCTGGTGACCAAAAAAAAAAAAAAAAGCACCATAGAAAGGTCATTAAAGCCTTTCATTAAAGTGGTTAATTTGACTCACAAGTCTTCTGAAACTTTGTGTGAGGAACAGACTGAAAATCTTTACATCAGGCCTAGCTCTCCTCAGCGTGTTTATAAGAGTTCATGAGACGAGTAATGATTCGTAAACAAATGTTTCTTTTGAGTTGGATCTTTTATCTGATTCGGTTAACACAACCAGTCCGGGCTGCATTTCCTAGAGGCATTGTAAACTTCAATATTCCTCCTAGACCATTGGTGTCATTGGTTTCTATGATATTTTTGGGCTTGCAAAGCTTTTAGGAAATGCAGCACTGAATTATTTGTTCACAAATCAGACTGATATGGTTCTTGAGTTCACAGTTGTGACAGTCCTCGAGTTATTAGCTCACTGGAAGGGACAATTTCAAAGAGAATAACAGAGAAATGTTGGTTTGTTCATCACAGAAAGCTATCATATGACTTCTAGCGAAAGAGTTGTATAAACCACTTTAAGCTTTTGTCCCAAACTTATTGTACACAGTGCGAGCAAAACACTTTTCTCAGATGACGGTCTTATATCTTAGCCATATACATTTCTCTTCCCATTTGGGTCTAAATGGATGACATTTCCGGGGTTTTTTTTTGCAGGTGAAGCGATGCTATCAGATGCTTGGTACTGCCATTTAATAACTGGCCGGTTAGGATTTCAAAAATGAGTTGTTTGCATAAATGTTGATGGACTTTTGCATGCTAGCTTGACTTATAATGTTTTAGCTATGTATGTACGACACAAGCACACAAACTGCATAAGTATCAAGGATGTAATAGTGAACCAATCAGAGCACAAGTTACACGAGAAACCTGAAAAAACATTTTTGCTCAGCCAGAGAAGTGCAATTACGAACGTACTTTGTCTGATGTCATCTTCATGTTAACATTGTGTCTGACAGTTTTCGATTTTGTTGGACACTGGGAATGCTTCAGTCATCCTTCACTGCAACTGCATTAAAAAGAGCACGCAGTACAAAAGTTCAAAACTGTGATAACGCTTCACATCATCTAGTAAGTAAAAGGATATGGATTGTGCAAATGTTTGTTAAAATATGCTATCACTTTAAAACCACTTTAAAAGCCAGCATTTCACTTGCATTTCCTCTACTAAACATCTGACTGCAATTTAATTTGTGTTCCCTTTTTGGACAGCATGTGTGCAGTGTGTCATATTTCTCCATTAACCACATCTCAAGCCAAGACTCATTTCAAAAAGCTCAGCAGGTGATAAACACCCCTTTCAAGCCATTTCAGCATCAGCCTGAATGTAAACCAAACATAAACTACTCATGAGATAAAACAGCAACCGCATAAAAATGACACCATAATCACAATTCCAACCGTTAAGCGCCCAGATGAGCAGGATAGCCCATTACAGACAATTGTCATTATGAGCAAGACATACAGTCCCAGGCTACTCTGAGGGAACTGGACCGTCATATATGCAGACATTTTTCATCAAAACCTTCCTAAAAACTAATTTCCTCCTGTGCCCTTTCCCCCATTCCTCTGTCTCACCTTGCTCTTTGGGTCCGGTGCTGGCGTTGATCCATTTGACCAGGCAGCACCTCATGAGGGCTTTCCGTGTGA
>NW_015621778.1:0-2249 GCF_001515605.1 Sinocyclocheilus anshuiensis | reverse complement strand
GCTTATAAAGTTCAGTTGCACTCTTTTCTTGGAAGTGAGAGCACAGAGTGTTGGTAGAGTCAGATTTGGCTTTCCTTCTAAATCAATTCGTAACTGTAAGCCTGGAGAGATGACCTGAATTACTGCAGCAACATTCTCAATCTGGTGTGTTAAACTTGAAAAAGTTAATTTCTATCATTGACTTGGGTCACCGATTTGACCAGAAAATTTGAAATCTTTTCACCAGGTTGGACTTGAGTTCACTGAATGTTTGGGCTGGGCACTGCTTTGTTTTGTGCTCACTTCTTCCACTTGTTGAATTTCACAAAATTTTTGTTTCATTGCTCTTTTCAGCTCATCTAACTCCCTTTGTAATTTATCTTTTTCAGTCATTTCGCTTTGGCCTGTTGTCTCATTTTCAGTGACTGTATTCAATTCTATAATTTTATCTCTCAGGCTTAACAGTTCAGACATGGTGCCATCTTCTAGCTCTGTTATGTCTTCGAGATTTTGGAGGATGTGAGAGATCAAGGATATGCGAGATTTAGATAAAACCTTCTCTCGATCTGCCACATTCAGGAATTCACAAATACTCAGAAGCTTGTCTTTGGATAGGGGATTTAGCATTGAGATAACCTCAACTTGCATTTCCTCAAGCACAGCTGTCTCCATTTTGACACTAGAGTGGACCACCCTCCACGATGCTTCTCCACCGCAAACTTTATGCATAACCACTTCAGTAATAATTCACAACAACCAACTTTCGAAAACTGCATTGTTTGCATTCTTTCTTAATTGACTATTGGTAACATTAGCTGTTAATGAGATATAATATTTAGTTATCTATAATCAATATTTCATGGCATTTCAGAATTATCTGAAAACCCAATTGTTCTTTTTTAGCAAGACACATATCTATAAACTAGTACAATCAATTTAAACATGTAAATACTCTTTCCAAGTAATTAATATTTCTTGTTCTTAGATGTCTCAAACAATCTGTGAATCAAACAATGAACACTAAGCAAACAGAATTAAATGTTCATTACAAACATACAATCCCTATTTATACAGCCAATTGCTCAGCATATGGCCTAGCGCCATTACGTGGGCCGTGCGCCGTGCGCCGTTAATACTGCTGCATCACCGAACTAATCACATTTTCAAGCATTTTAATCAACATTCACTCACTATAATACTGACATCTGCACACTCTTAAACATTTCAAAACATCAAATCACACTATTTTAATGAATGATTAAAAAAACATACCTGAAGGGGGGATAATTAATCACTAATCGACTAGTCTAAACTTATTGGACTAAACTAATTGATCACAGATTAATCAACACTACTTAAATAACATATTTACATTTGATGAACCTTTTTAAACGGATTAGCCTGAATATAGAATACTTTCAATGTTTTAGAGATTAATACATTTTCAATATAATTAAACATATATATTTCACTGTCACACAAACTTTATTATTTTAACACACAGTACCTTTATTATTTTAATCCTAAATACCATACTTTCACGCTATTCTTGCATACATGCTTTTCAGTGATTTGATTTAGAAGTACTGCACCTTTGTTAAAACAACTACCTTTTGTCCTGAACTTTGCTATTAAGTTCACAGTGGATCCCACACATTTGCATTCCATATGATGTCATATAAATTTAGACATTTAAATTTAGACATTTGTGTGTGTGTGTGTGTGTGTGTGTGTGTGTGCGCGCGCTCCAGGGGCCATATTCACAAAACAATCTTAAGAAAAAATTCTTCTTAACTGCCATTTTCTTACAAGAATTGCACTTAGGAATTTTGCTTAAGAAATGTATTAACTTATTTCTTAAGATCATTTTTGTGAAACCAGCCTCTGTACTAGAGGACCGAAGCTTGAAAGTCTTAGGCTTAAAAAAAAAAAAAACACACACAAATGCCTCGGGTCTACTTATCTCTGTCCGCTTTTTCCATTATGTTCATTCACAGCGGATCCTGTGCAAACTCACCAGACCAGTGTTTGGAACATTTTCACATTATTTGTGGAACTGATATTCACACATTACTGATTCTGCATCTTCGACCAGATACCGCATGACACAGCATTCCATATGATGTCATAAAAATTTAGACATTTAACTACGTGTGTGCATGTGTGTTGTGTACTAAAGGAGTAGAGCTTGAAAGTCCTAGGCTTGAAAGAGCAAATATACAAATAATTCAAGTTTATTTGTATAGCACTTTTCACGATACAAATCATTG
>NW_015621777.1:0-2604 GCF_001515605.1 Sinocyclocheilus anshuiensis | reverse complement strand
AAAAAAAAAAAAAAAACTACATAAACTTACTGCAAACTTGTTTGCTGCAGCATGGGTCTGAAGGATCGGTGGCATTGACCAGCACAAAGCCAGGCTCAGTGCAGCTCACAGGGTTCACATCAGGACACTTCTTGGAGTTTGGACAGTTTACAGATTTGCTGGCCTTGTCACAGATACACTCCTCACAGTTGTACACAAAAACTTCATCGAACTGTCACAAAATATCAAGAGAATTCAGGTAAACGTTTTGGAATGACCTTGAAGTTGAAATTCTAGTATAGAGTAAACAGCTAAATTAAAACTGTTAAATACCGCCATACCTCACGTGGTGTTCCAGAGGCATCCAGGCATCCTAAAAACAAAAATAAGACAGATATGTTCTTGAAAAGCAGCTAAGACATGTAGGATTTTTTTGTACATCTCAATAAGCATGCACATAAACTTGACTCGAAGGCTTCTCACCGCATTTGTTCACACAGGCTCCTGACTCCTTGTTGAAGAGCAATGAGCCCTCAGGACAGAAGCAGCCCTCTGTGGGCACTTTAATTGTGTTCTCTCCAGGTCTGCAAAGTATTTACCTTTTTTATTACATACATATCACCTGAGATTCATTCCAATAAACATCTGCATAATAATACTATTTTATTCCCTGTCATATTCCCATCCCTCAGTTTACAATACTAAAGCACTAAACTTTCATATTCACAAATATCTAAATTCTTAAAAAATTCGGATAAATGGGCATACATATCAGCACAGGTTGGTGGCTCAGCTGGACCACAAGGATTGAAGACTTTATCTGCTGGACATTCAATATCTGGGGAAGAAAAGACAAACACAACACTTACACACAATAATCTCTAAACTTCCAAAAGTCTGAGATCACAAAGAAAATGTCATATAAAAAAAGGAATTTAAAGTCAGAAATGTACAACAGAAAGTTAAGGGTTTTGGAAAAACCTAAAGGAACAGTATGATATAAAATTAATAAAATGCAACTTACTGCAAAGGTTAGTGTAGTTCCTCCAGTGTATGCAGATCCCTAATTGAGAGCAAGACCTCGCGTAAGCCTGCAGACTGGTACACACCACGGCAGGGTTGCTCATATGACAACTGTCATATTCACATGCTAAAAAGAAGTTTTCGGGGGACTGATGGGAATGGCATGCTTTGAACAAGCTGAGAAAGACAGAGGTAGTACATATCACTTTGGAAGCTCCGTATATTGAAATGTATAATAAAACCACCATACAGAACCCACTCACTCGCTTTTGAGGAGGTCGCAGTCAGGATTAACTGGGCAAGGCTTAGATGTAGTTTTTGCAGTTGGAGTGCAAATTTCACTGGCTGGCCAGTAATCTGCCATCACTGCACAGTCGTCCACCAAGATCCCTCCAGGGATCATGCAGTCATCAGCCTGGTTGTTGTTGCATGTACCTTAGTGAGAATTAATTTGGAGTAATTTAGACATAAAAACAAATCCCTCATATACCATCCACACAACATATGGGGAGTGGCTGACTTACCACAGTGACCTTGTGTGTTGTTTCCAAAAAAATGGTATGACAGACTGACTTCAAAGCCTGTGGCTCCAAATGTTATATTAGTACCCCGCAGTGGAATAGTCAGGATCAAGTTTAGGCCTGAGCTTACAACTCTCACACCATTACGAGTATATGGTAGTGGTATCTTTTTGTTGTTCTCAAAAGCCTGTTATGACAGGAGAATTTTAGGATACTTAGTAAAGCAGACAAAACATGTTACTCATTCCAAATCTAGAAAGTCTCACCTCTAGGTCTGCACCTCCTATGAGATTGTGATTTATGAGTGTTATGACTAGATTGTTGTAAGACACAATTATAGATCTGGGACAGGATACATGCTCAACAGGGTCACAGTAGACACTTTCGATGTCGATCTTCAAATTGAATCGAGGACTGATTTCCTCCATTAATACATAAGTGCAGTTTCCTTGATAACTGTAAAAGTGTCCATCAAATGTGCGGTAATGCGGGTCACCCCAGCCTTCACAAACGCCTATGATTAGGAGAGGGTGAACAAAAAAACAAAAAACAGCATTCACTTATTTGAACTGAACAAGCTACTTGACTTTGGTAAACACTAAGGGCCAGATTTACTTACAGCTTGTTCCAGGCAAACCCTCTTTTTTAACTGCAAAAAGAGGGTTTGCCTGGAACAAGCTGTTAGTAAATCTGCTTTTTTACTAATGACATACAGTGAAAAATAAGCAATGAAAGGTGTGGACAGTCATTTTTGCGGCTGATCTTATTGCATGCGCATTTGTAGGAGTTTTCCTCTCAGATGCAACATTTCTGAGAGAAGAGTATTTAAATGAATCATGCATGATTTACTAAGGTTTGCGGTAGTCAAATTACTGGTATTTGTGCCATTATTTAATGCCCAAAAAAACACATCTTAATCCATTTTGTGCTTGACATGGCTGCGATAGTTGCTGCTAGGAGGCGGCCACAGAGAAGACAGAGCTCATGGTAGAAGTGAGAAAATGTTCTCCACTTGTGTTAATTTATTTGGAATGACAATGTTATCTGAATATATCGATTACCAAGCCACATACTTTTTTTT
>NW_015621776.1:0-2573 GCF_001515605.1 Sinocyclocheilus anshuiensis | reverse complement strand
GCATGGTTACAAACGAGAATTCACACATCCAGTGCATATAAACATAAAAACAGACATTTTAAGAGCTGACAGAGACTCAAAGGCATTTCCAAGCTCTCTGTTCTCACAATCACACCAGCTATGAAGTGAACAGCGATTGAAGGAGTGATTTTTTTTCCACATAAGAACCTCAAAGAGCCGAATATATGGCATCCAGACTTTTTTAGCCTCTGTGATATGAGATCATCAAAGGTGTGTGTTTCTCAGACATGTTTTGAGGAATTCCTTCAGTCTTGTTTGATGCTTTGTTTAAGACAGAATAATGGAATCTTGTTTATATTTGATAGAAGCATTTCATTCGGATACATTTGTATTTTATTTGCAATGATAAAAATAATGCATGGACATACGTGCTGACATGTCTGCAGTCTATATGCAGTATCTATTGCCTGCATTATTGTGAACTTACATTTATTCTACTGTTAAGCATCTGCACTGTGGCTTCATGACATAAACATTACGTTGTTTGCTATCCAGAACAGAAATGACAATAAACCAACCTTGACATCTGTAATATTTTCTAAGTCAAAGAAAAGGGATATTGCAGTTTAAAGTCATTAGCTTAGCAACATGCTAATGTGTTAAACAAGCTTGTTGTGTGCTTCATGTCAGGAATATTAAGGTGAGTCAGCTAGTCAAAAAACAGCTGATCACCAGCATATGTTATGTTTTGGATGATGGTCACCAGCATTGGTTGGTTGTATGCTAGTGTCTCCACTTTTAGCTTAAAAGGATAGTTATTGCAAAAATTAAATTATGTCAGCATTTACTCACTCTCATGCCATTTTAAACCTGTATGACTTTCATTAATCTTAAGAAACACAAATGAAGATATATTTAATAAAACGGACATATTTCTGTCCCTCCAATGAAAGATAGTGTAAGTCTTCTGATTTGATACGATAACTTTATATGATAAACAGATTTATTTAGTTTTAACGTTATTCACATATAAACATCGATCAACACTCAGAGTAACTACATCAAAAACAGAAGCTCACACATGTTTGCTTGACATGCGAGAACTAGTGAGGTTTCCCAAAGAAAATATATTTTCTTATATTTCTTTGTATTAATATATTGCAATATTGAATAATACATAAATAATTGTTGCTTTACATTTACGGAAAAAATATGTGACAATGTATTACTTATACAATGTTATTGTATATTCAATAATACACTTCATAATATATACATGATAAAATATGGTGTGTGAACAAATATATTTGTACATAAATGTACTAAATAAACATATATGTGACAAACATGTAAACAGTTATGAGGAAAATATAAATTGTGATATCCAGTAATCTACTACCATTTTCCACCCACCATGATTTTAACAAGAAATCCAATTGTCCAAAATTTCTAAACTTTTAATAATGTTCAATAAACATTTTTTATATAACATCACATATTTTCATATATGAAATGTGCAAACAATAACGTTTATGAGTATGTGCTCAGCTTTATGCAAACCCATTTGTTAACTCATATAAGATAAATGAATTAATTGAGTGTTTCAATAAAGCTATTACATGTGCTGCAAAAATGTAGTACAGTTTTGTCAAATGTTTTAGTCTTCATTGCTATACACATACAGTATATTTTTATGTATCAATATATAGTAACACATGATCCATGTATATTTTGCAGTATATATATATATATATATATATATAAGCTCTAGTATTCCAAATATGGAAATGTATTGTTTCATATATTACATTATATTTTCCAGTATATTCCCACATGTTTGTTTTGTAAGGTCTGTTCTCATGTGTTACACAAGCATGTTTAAGTTTTCACCAGAACCAATGCAATTTTAATAATAAAAGCCTAAATGAATATATTCTGATAAAGCGATCATCTTTTTAGAAGACCGCTAACTTTTGGATGTTTCAGCATGGGAGGTGTCATTTATAATAGGGTACCTCGTTAAAAGGTAGCCACTGATAAAGACACTAGTAAGGCGCAGTAGCTCACTATAGGTCATTCTCTTTCTTTAGTAACAGAAGGCCCATATTTTTCATTCCAAGTTGAAGACCCCCTCCATTTTGGCACCATGGGGCCGTGATTCCACCATGCCCCGTTACTCACAGAGTCTCCCGCAATGAAGAAAAACGTATTCACTGAGCAGCCACAGCATGGATGCCACTTCAATTGCCTGTTGCACCTTCACCCGTGTAGAGCAGGATCTACCGGATGAGAGTCTGCAGATTTGGGTTCACCTCAGATGGCACAAAAAACTGCAGAAGAGAAATGTGGGTCTCCGGATGATAGATTTTACCTGGGGTTCTATGGGATGTCATGCTTAATTTCAACAACTTGTGGTCCAAGGGCATCCGCCACGGTAATGAGCGAGTACACAGCCTACATCAGCTACCCTCAGCATAAGTGCCTGTGACACTTTATCAGGCCGACACAAATGCTTTCCTGGTTTGGTGATCTTTCCGCAAACTACAGCTAAACCAGACCTGGAGAGGCATATTGAAAGTGACGCATCCACAATTCAAATGAGCTGTGTTTCA
>NW_015621775.1:0-2602 GCF_001515605.1 Sinocyclocheilus anshuiensis | reverse complement strand
TTTTTTTTTTTTTTTTAAATCGTCGCTTTTGACTGCAAAATCTTAATCTGAAGTGGCATACAGGTATACCACACATATGGTATGAATGCATTTACAAATTAATTAAATAAAATCAGTAGAAATTACAATATCTACTTAATGTTTTAAATATATATATTTATTAATATAGAAACATACAATGACTGAAAATATTATACAAATCTGATAATACAAATGTTTAAGGCTGCTCTCATCCTGCATGTCATGTCATTAAAAAAAAAGCAGCATAGGATGCATATTGTAGCACAGCCTTTATGCGCCATTGAATCTTCACACAGAATCTGGAGCAGGTTCAGAACTACTCAGATTAACTCAGCTTTGCTGCTGTTTAATAGTATTTGTTATAGATCAGACACATTCACTGACACTAACGACTCTCTTTAACCATTACGGCACCAGGCCCATCTACTTCACAGACTCCTTCACATCCTACCTTACATCCTTCATCGCAGTCTTCTTCACATCTTCCTTTTGATCTTACTTCACGTCCTCCTTCACATCCTCCAGACACTCTGATCATGCTGATTACTGCTGCTACTGCAGGATGTCTGTTGACTGTTGCTGCAGTTGGGATGATCTGGATCTGCAGAAAACAAAGAAAAACTGGTCAAGAAGGCAAGTGTTAACTACTGTTGACAAATTAAAAAAATAAAAAAATAAATAAATAAAATAGTAACAATATACTTTATCAATCTATTATTATTGTAGAAACAGCTCAGACACGTGAAGAAGAGATCACTTATGCTGATCCAATCTTCTACAAAAGAAATGCACATAAATCGGTAAGATCATTTATAACTCTCTGCGGCTTGCCCTTAAAGCCTATTTATTAAAACACTAGCAAACTGGATGTTTTTGTTCCATAACTGGTCACATTTTCTTTTTTCTCTCTTTTATAACAATAATAATAATAAATTAGAATTTTTTATTGAAATGTTACATGATATTCAGATTTGTTGTAATATTCCCAACAAGAAACCCTGTGTGATTCTAGGGTACAAGGGCTTGTGGCAAAAAAATCAACTAAAATGCATTACAAATTAAAGAGGGCAAAAAAATGCCCCTGCACAATTAAATGAAACTATTACGACTGTCGTAATTAAGGTGAAATGTGAAAATGAATGAGGGGTTTCAGTTCACGGCATTACATTTAGATCTGTGCACGTTGCAACAGATTTTTTACACATTGTATTTGCAGTGCTGAGTCTTATAATCAATCGCACATGTTTCTGTAGAGCTTCTGAATGCAGTAGCCAATCAGAGGCGTTTATATTAGTCACAGCTAAAAGCGCTGGAGTTTTGTTCATTTGTGTGCGCTGACCAACTGAATTCTGCATGCTTGTGAATTTTGTCATCATAAACAAATTGTTGAAATGATGCAAGTAAGAGATTCATTTTGCAGCTTCAGTGATTATAACAGGAGTTTTTGCATAACTTGCACTAGACTAATGTCATGGACCATCCCGTTGTTATAACGTGTTAAGACGTACCGTTTCTCCAAACATAAAGATGTTTTTATATGTATTCTATTAATTTACATTAATAATTATTATTAAAATATCAAGAGCAATAATCAACAATAATAATAATTTTTTTTAAATAATATTTTGTCAGAAAGTTTTTGTTATTGATAATAGGTTGTATTCTGTTAAATTTAAGTCCATTAAAAATCCATTGCTTCACCAGTATAAATGTCAGTAATCAAAAAGATAAAGAAAAGTTAGTTCTGTGAAAAGATCTTGCAGCACAGATGGTTAACATGGAAAAGGGGGAGGTCCACTGGACCTGAGTGTCAAAAAACACTTTGGTGTGAGACGTGATACCAGTAATGCTGACAAGTCCATGTTCAAGAACACAAAGTAAATGTGCAAACCTGAGGTCAAGTCAGTCCAGTTCCATGTCTGCTTTTAATTTCTTATAGCAAGAATATTAAAATTCACTTTATTGTGAGTGTGACCATTGAACCACTTGAGTTTACTGACATATGGATCTACAAATAAAGCGGTATTACACAAGCAAAAAACTAAAAATCAACACAACTTTGAATATTTATAAATTTGAATAAAATGTGTTTCATGCAGCTAAGAGGCACATCCATAAACCGGCTGCAAACTTTTGGATTTGACATACACATATAAATGCGGGACTCACTCTCGAAACTGCAATGATTGGCACTAATGACTGGTGATAACCATAGCACAGGACTGTCATGTTTGTTCAGAGAAAGGAGACAAGGAGAGGACAGGTGGATCTTGAAGGGCAGTTTAAAGTTATTATACAAACAAAATAAAAGTAGTGATCTAAATAGGGCAAAAAACACACAGAAGCAGGGAAAATGCAACAGCTTCACAAAAGCAAAGACAATACTATAGACAAAGGAGAAGAACTAAACTGATGGCTTAAATACACAGGAGAAAACAAGCAAGGACAGGTGAACATAATTAACTAATGAGTAACTATAGAAACAAACTAGTGGGGGCAAAGCCAGAAAACAGTCCCTAGGAGGAAGAGCAGAAGGACGAGTCCATGGAGGAGCTAGCAGTGTGAGGGACCAAGAAGAAGA
>NW_015621774.1:0-2594 GCF_001515605.1 Sinocyclocheilus anshuiensis | reverse complement strand
TTTTGTAATTTTTCTTTTCTTGATATCTTTGGGGTTAAGGGGACATTTCTCTGCTGTATGACCATCTTTAGAACGCAGTGTCAGCGGCACAAATTGATATTTGATCTATTTCTTCTGTTTCTGGTTATGTCATTAATACAGTGTCGGCGCCATGAGCAGGTGGGCAGGCTGGCCAGGCCACTTCCGACTACTAGGTCTACTTTTCTCCAAACCAATCTTCTGAGCTGCTCAAAACTATTGTGAAAATATTTTCTTGCCATTTTTTGCACCGTGTTTAGGTTTGGGATAGATTTTTGTCCATCATCAGCAGGGCTGTAGACAGAATGGGAATTATTTTTTCCTCATCGCCCATGCTGTGGCCAAAAGACCAATGCCAAACGAGGCTTCAGGGCTGGTCAAAACTGTCATTGATGCATTTTTCGCAGTATTTACAAGATTTCTCCCCAGTGATTGCTTGACAGGCTTAGGGATGGCTTACTTCTGTAATATCCCAATTGTCTTGAGGGCTGCTGCTCCTCAATAGGGCCTCTACCGGCTGTGTCATGGGCCCATGAGATACACACCGATTTGCCCAAGAACTCCGAAAAATTCAGAGCCTCTAGAGCACTTTCTGCATCACATCGGTGTTTAAAGGTAATAAAACCATATCCGCGGGAGACCTTGTTGATTTATCTCTGCACACATGCACAGTGGAGATAGGGCCGAATGAGAAGAAAACTTTTTCCAACTCTTGTTCGCTCACATGTGTCAGCAAATTACTTGCAAGCAATGACCTCGGTGCATGAGAGCTGCTCTCCTTGGGGTCATCCAAGCTGAAGCTGTTCTTTTCGTGCACTCTGGTCCGGCCACTTCAGTCCCCCGCCCACCACTTTAACAATTTCTACTGAGAGGGACGTCTCTACCACCACCCACCTCCCTGGAATGCAATTCCTACCGCAACCGAGACCCCCTCTAAAAACACAAATGCCCCCAGAGTTTTTATGGGTTGGCGCCGACTACTAGGCCTACTTTTCTCCAAACTAATCTTCTGAGCTGCTCAAAACTATTGTGAAAATATTTTCTATGGCTTTTTTTTTTGCACCGTTCACGTTTGGGGTGGATTTTTGTCCATCATCAGCAGGGCTGTAGGCTGAATGGGAATTAATTTTTCCTCATCGCCCATGCTGTGGCCAAAAGACCAATGGCAACCCAGCCTTCAGGGCTGGTCAAAACTGCTGTTAATGCATTTTTCGCAGTATTTACAAGCTTTCTCCCAGTGATTGCTTGACAGGCTTAGGACGGCTTGCTTCTGGAACATCCCAATTGTCTTGAGGGCTGCTGCTCCTCAATAGGGCCTCAACGGTCGCGTCTTGGACCCACGAGATACACACCTTTTTGCCAAAGAGCTCTGAAAAATTCAGAGCCTCTAGAGCACTTTCTGCATCACGTCGTTGTTTAAAGGTAATAAAACCAAATCCGCGAGAGACCTTGGTTAATTCATTTCTGCACACATGCACAGTGGAGATAGGGCAGAATGGGATGAATACTTCCAGCAACTCTTCTTCGCTCACACATGTCATCAAGTTACTTACAAGCAATGACCTCGGTGCATGAGAGCTGCTCTCCTTGGGGTCGAAGCTGTTGTTTTCGTGCACTCTGCACGTCTGGAATTGCCCAAAGAATGAGATGTCTTCACATAGATCAGGAATTTCAGAGTGCCCGTGAAACAATAAGTGATCGGCCCAAATGACACGCATCGGTCGTTTGTCCAAGAGCTCTGAAAAATCCAGAGCCTCTAGAGCATTTTTTGCATCACTACGATGTTCAAAAGTAACCAAAGCATACCCACGACAGAAGTTATTTCTACTTCTGAACACTTGCAGAGAACAAATGGGTCCAAATGGGTCGAATACTACATGCAACATTAGTTTGTCCACAAGTGGGTGCAAATTGCTTACAAGCAACGGCCAGCTGAGGTCTCTTTGTTGCATGTTATCCTCACTAGAAGACCATTTAAAGGATACTGGCATTTTGCTATTACTATATAAAGCTCACAAATACTGTGTACAAGTCACAACTTACGTATCCGCAAATGGATGCCTCAGTCAGATCAAGTTTATCATCTAACAGCTTTGCTCCTTTTAGGCTCCGAACGTTCTAAATTCCGACGACGTCACAACTACGTCATAATAGAACATCACGTGACATGCAGCGTTTCATAAACAGCTAAACAAAATTAGGATGATTTTGAGTCAAAGTCCTACAATTTATAGAAAAATACATTTTAATTTTAACGAACGTCACACATAAAAGCTCACATTAATTTAAAGCTGTGGATTTTAATTGCACGAGTAAAGAATTAACTTCCTTTTGTGAATTACTGCGTCTGAACGGTTTATGTCCAAATATATAAGCTGTCAAAATATAGCTCTTGCAGAGTTTTTTCGCAACCAGTTTATGTCCTAATTGAACGTAAACATTTGAGGGTAGATCGGAATCGGATGCGTGGCAATATATTGAACCCCTCCATTGGATCCGCTTCCATCCATATAGTGACAGCAGGAAAATAAAAGTAATTCAATTTCTGCGCTTGACTAAACAATTCTTGTAGATTT
>NW_015621773.1:0-2590 GCF_001515605.1 Sinocyclocheilus anshuiensis | reverse complement strand
AAATTCTGGACGATACTGATAAGGCAGATAACCGTTAAAATTTTTTAAAAATAAAATAAAATAATTTAACCTTTATTAGTATTTAGTGTATACATTTGTGTAAATTAATTACAAATAAACCACAAGAATAAAAAAAAATGTTTTAAATGCTTTAAGAGATCAAAACAAAAACAATGGGTGTTCATTTTAAGATTTGCATTGTTATTAACACTGTTATCAATTTTTGTATGATTTAAGTGAATGAAAAAAAAAGAGAAAATAAGCATGCACTATTAAATGTCCAATACAGACCAATAATAATAAATTATTTAAAAAAATCTCTTGATAATTGATATAGTGCCATTATTTTGTGTAACCCTACTCAAAGTCATTCAGAAATAAAAGGCCACTACATCATAATAAATATGTAGAAAATGTTAAAAATCAAAGTGAACTTCACTGTATATTATCATATTGCTAATGCAGGAATTTTATAGAGGATGTAAGTCACTTGAGACCATGCAGTACAGTTATTTTCCCATGGTAAAAATCAGTGTAACTTTTTGATTTATTCTAGTTTTAAGATAGAATGCATGATTTTTTTTAATGAATATTCATGAAGAGTGAGCATGAATATTCATTAAACCAGGTCAAAGGTCATTGAAAATGCATAAAATAAGCAATTTACAGTGAAATGGAAGATTTAGTTAACAAGAGTGAGTATTCTTGACTTTGTCCTCACAGCATAATGAAACTCAATTCAACTGAATGTATGAATAAGAGACTGGCTTTCCTTGTCCAGCTGCTCTCTGTTTGTTTCTCTGTTTGCCTGTATGGAAGTGCTACATAAGCAGGTGGGACAGGATAAAGAGTAAAATCACAGAACATTCCCCGTCCCAAAGGAGGAACATTTCCTTCTTCCTGATCTTCGTGTTCGCACCACTGCTTGTAAGCAGAAACAGGAAGTCAACAGACGGCCAAGCGTTCCATTTCAACAGGAAAAAATGCCTATAAAAGATGTCATGACATTGGCACCACATTGCAAACGGCCACTGACCATGAACTGAAACCCTTTGAAAAACACACAAGCTAAAAATACATGTGCGTTAAAAATATGCCCAGAGTTTACCGTAAACGCAAAGCAGCATTTTCCACATAAGACAGATCGCTTGTCAGGATCTGGTGGATGAAAGAAATACTGCCCTCAAAGAAATGTCTCTTTTCCTTCTATTCATTCTTGGAATAACATTTCAGATTCTGGTTTCCCCAAACTTCTATAGCTACCAAAACCATCTGTTTTCTGTTGCCCGCAAAAGGCAAATTTGACAAACCTGTTAATGTTTTGAGTCTTAATAATTAAAACTATCTAACTATCTATCCAAAATAAAGGTTAAAATGCAGATATTAAATTTAGGCATTATTTTTAATTTTTTCTACAATATATATATAATAAATTAAAATGCTAAAATAAAAGAGATACAATATTACACTATTATGATTTGTGAGTTGTGTAGTAATTTTACCATTTTTGCTCACTACATGAGTAGAATTCATCTTACTTTATAATTTTGATGATGCTACCATTATTCTAAAACATGGAATATAATAATAATAATAATAGGAGCTGAGAGGAAGTATATATTTTATCATTTAAAACGAGACCCCATTTATTGCTTCATTACATTGAGAATAATATATCCGTGTATTATTGTAGTGGTGTGCATTTAAGACACATCACTTGGCCATTTCACTGCTGCAGGCTAGTTTAATTTCATGCAATGGAGTTCACATCAGCCTGTTTGGTAATACTTCACAGCTAATACATACAAGACCACGCTTTTCAACATCTGCTTATGAGCACACAGGTAATTTGAAGCATTTATCAAAACTGAAGACACTGCCATGCCTCACCAGCTTGGGGCGTTTAACATAGGTAGAGGTTACTTTGCGTGTCACTAAAACACATTAACCACGTTTGACAGACAGGAAGAGGTGCATTATGGATCAAATGAATAAACCAGTAGCAGGAAGTGCTGGTTACATTAAGATGTGTTCAGGACACACAGTGCTTTAAATACAGCATGGAAAAGAATCAATATCACTGCTTCCTGGAGCAGGATCCAGCAATTCACTGGATGAGACAAATCTGATGCTTCCGTTTGTTGGGTTCCCTGGGGCGCTAACATACAAATCACATGGATGTAGTGTGGTTTAAGTGGATTATAGTGGGATATACAGTAGTATCTGTACCAGGATGTAATACAGCAAAAGAGCAGTTACAAAGAGGAACATCACAGTATGTCATTTTAAATATAACAGACTTGAATAAAAGAAGCCTGATGGTGGCAAAATATTTAATGAAATTATAATTAAATAAGATTTAAATTTAGGATTTTTTTTTAATAAATTGTGTCTCGGGGACGCAGCGCAAGTTTTATTTTCAAAGGGAACCTTTTTTAGCCAATCAGAAGTGCAGAAGTGAATATCTGCATATTTGAGTTTGAGGGTGGGGTTTTGGTAAGTGGGTGTGGTCTAATTCAGTGGAATATTCTGAGGCTGGTGTCATACAGTGTTGCCAATTTAGCAATTTTGTTGCTAGATTTAGCAACTT
>NW_015621772.1:0-2589 GCF_001515605.1 Sinocyclocheilus anshuiensis | reverse complement strand
AAAATTATCTGGCTATCCATGACCGCAACAACCCTGAATTTATCAAAAGTCACCAAGTTTACATTCAAGGCCATTTTTCGCACCTCGCGTCTTTGAGCCAGCATTTGTCCATGTCCTCCTGCCAGCCCTGCGGCGGGCTCTCCTGCCAAGCGTTAAAGTAACGGATGATGCCTGGGTGTTCCAGCTTAGCTAGAGCTTTCACCTCTCGCATGACCTTCTCACGGGCCAATTCCCTATAATCACAAACACAGCATTAAAGACAAACATACACACACCTGTATCCCAAATGATGGTTTTTATGGAGCGCTAATGTTTTATGTTGATTGATACCTGTTGGGTAGACGTATCCTCTTGATGGCATAGTTGCAGTCGTCCACTTTGTTGCGTGCCTCAAACACAACACCAAATCCACCACGTCCCAAACACTGCACTGGCTCAAAGTCTGTCAAGTACCTGATATACACAAACACAAATCAGTTAGGAAAATATTCCTTTGGACTTTGCTCTGCTGATCTGAATCACCACTGTATGTTGTACAGTACAGCTGTGTGGCAGTGTTCAACTGAGCTCAACAGAGAAGCCTACTAAAACAGTTACATGCTGTATAAATTAGTCATTTAACACACCACTTGAAAACAATCAAACTCAAACATCAAATAAACTGCACAGCAAGAGCACTTGAGTCATAATAGCTGTGCATTTACCCATGAGAATTTACAAGTAAAATATGATCACGATGCCATCTGTGCATTCCACATTCAGCAACTGCAAGTCTCCAATGTACCATGTGCAAACAAGTGTAAACTATTTTAAGAAATGGGTTTGAATTTCCTCATTTAAAAGAGGAACTCCAACTGTAATTCTGACAGAGCCATTTGTAACTTTTTATTTAAAGGTAAAGTTGCTTCTAGAAGCACCAAATGGAAGTACAATGTGTTTGAGCACCCCGACTGAGTTAGACACTGGCTCAACCCGTGGCGAGAGTATCTACCTATTTGTCCAAATAATGGAAAATGTGTCGTGTTTGAAAACAGGCATTATTTCGGAAAACTTTTTCTTTGAACTACTACCAGTTTTGTGAGTTTGCTGTAGTGTTTATTAGCTGCTGCCCTCCTATCTTAAAAACCCTGGAAAACTAATACATTATGTTATATACTATATGTGTGCATGCCTGTGTGTATATGGCATATTGCTCTAATTCTCATTTTTAGTTTTAGGCAAAATTAATAAATATACTTCTCCTATTAATGAACAGAAACAGAAACAATAAACAGACAATGCAGAGTTCTTCAAAAATTAAATTAAATTAAATTAAATTAAATCATCTTACACTAATAAATCTTACAAATGGACCCCAAAGCAATATTAACATAAATATGAAATTCAAAATGCATGCTCACTTACCTAGAGACATATTCACAGGGACGTGTCTCTGTGACAACAACTTCTTTGGGTTCTGAAACGTCCAGTTCAAACTTGCTGTCAGTTTGACACTGAGTCTCAGACTCCTTTCGTTGCTGCACAGATGAATTAAAAATGAATGAATTTAATTAAACATGACTTTTCACTGACATTATTTTGACACTATAAAAAAACATGATGTTTTGTGTGAATTATGAGTTTTTGTTTACCCGGACGTATGTTGTGGGTGGGTGGAAGAACTTGCGGACAATGTAGGTGGTGGCAGCGATGCAGAAGATGATGGTACCCAGAATCTCTTTCCACCACGGCAGAAGCAGCACAGGGTCTTTCTTTCTCACTTGTGACCCCTCTCCATCTTTCTTCAGCAGAACACTCACTGCTGTCTCATCACGACGGTTGCGGTAACGAGGACTGTATGGAAAGTAGTAGCCATTATCTGCATTGGGAAACCGAGAAGAAGGTGATGAGTTCAAATTCTCTCTCAAACCACACGTTCACAGTCAAACCAAGTGTTGAAATGGCCTGTAGGACTGTTGTTCTTACCATACGGGTACTGCAGTATTGACAAAGCTCCATTACTGTACTCCTCATGAGAGAATTTATCATTATTCAGACATTTATCAAACTCCTCAGAGCCCACCAGGACTGGAGTACGGGAAGGGGAATCTAGGAGGAAATGGACAAGTGTTATTGACAACATGACACTGTCTTTAGTACATATATTTGTTTGTATGAGGTGTAATAAACTCACGGATGAGGGGTTTCCATTTGACCGTAGGTGGTGGCATCATGTCACTGTTACTGCTCCAACCATTCAGAGCTTTGGGCTTTGATGGAAACTTCTCGGAGATTCTCACAAAGGACTGGAGGTACAGCTGACCCTGAAACATTCCTTTAATGAGAGAGAAAGCACATTTTAGATTCTCATTACATGTCTCTATTTCTCAAAAAAAGAAAAGAAAAAAAAAAGATGTTTAGACCTGCTGTTTACACCTGGAATTACATGCGTCTTAAATGCATCTCCTGTGACGGGATTTTGTGATTGCATACACCACCTACTTAATTTGTTTTGAAAGAAGTCTATTCTGCACATCTCGTTATTTAATCAAAAAATACAGTAAATTACAATTGCAAAAAACTGTTCCATTTAAAAATATTTTAAAATGT
>NW_015621771.1:0-2581 GCF_001515605.1 Sinocyclocheilus anshuiensis | reverse complement strand
GTCTTCAGTGCCACATGATCTTTCAGAAATCATTCTAATATGCTGCTTTGCTGCTCAATCAATTTTTTTTTATTATAATCAATGAAGAAACCCGTTTTGCTGCATAATATTATTGTGCAACCTGTCATGCATTTATTTCAGGATTATTTGATGTTTGAACTTCTTTGAAAGTTCAAAAGAACAGCATTTATTTGAAATAGAATATAAAGCTTTACTGTCACCTTTGATCAATGTAATGTGTCTTTGCACAGTAAAAGTATTCATTTCTTTTGAATGGTATATAAACTAACTAAAATTTTACGTTTTTTGAAGAGAATGTGAATGGTGCTCACCTGTGCAAAAGTTGCTGCCACAGTGCTAGGGCCTTGCCAGGTTCCTGTTATGTGGTTGCTAGGATGTACGGGGTGGTTGCTAGGTGGTTGTTTACTTGCCATGATTGTTCACATCATGAGAATTCCTGAATTGGAATTGAGGTAGAAAACAGGATGCTAGTAACTTTCAATAGAAAAACAAAGTTTTCAAAGATTTTAAAATTAAAAGTTTTGAATTTCAAAAAGCCTTGAGGTTTGAATGTTAGCTAGATATATAGCTTGATAAGTAGGTAGACAGATGGATAGATAGATGCTTGGAGTGCCACCTATAGAAATTTAGCGTTAATTATAATTAATATATTCATTTTATATATTAGCGTTTGTGGATCAGGGTAAAAGAACACTTCATTTCCGAGAATGTGATATCTGCTTTGAATTTCTTTGCATTGCTGTTCAGTAAATTCCTCTTCCTGTCATTCCTGTTCAAATTCCTGTGGGGTGTGGCCAATTTAATTCAAATTCAAGTCCAACTCATGAATTAAAATGGAGCCAATTCTTCAGTTCTGAATTTTGCACAACCCTGTTACTGGCTCATATACGAAGAGTCCACATGCAGTTCTCTAGATATGACTCGGGTGATAGTGAAGCTTGCCTTTGCAAGAGCTGCTAATTGCATTATTTCATAACCTGGACCAAGCACTGTAATATCAGTTCAGCTCAGCCAGTAATGAGTGTGTGTATTTGTGTGTGTGAGTGAGTGATAATGGATGTGTTAATAATCAAATAAACCTTCAACCGTCTTTCTCTCTCTCTCACATCAGGAGTGTGTGGTAATTAAATAGAAAACGTCTGCATGTCAGATTTGCTTCTTGTCCCTCTTGATGCTAACCCATGCTGACTAGCTCATTATTGGACAGCCATAATCGTGTCCCGCCGTCTGGTCGGCACTGGGAGTCGCATGAACATTATTTTTATTTCTGGTTCCCGCTGGGTTTTCTGTTGTTCTTGTCAGTTTTCCACATGACAGGTGGAATCTGACATCTTTATGCGCTCTGTTGTTTTGTGACATGACGGCAGCCTGTCGCAATACTGTGTAAATGTCACAATGTGCAAACCAACATGCTTTTGTTTTCACTCTCACATGCACACATGGGCATTGCATATGTAAGAATGTCTGTGGCAGAGATCAGTTGTGCCTTGATATTTCAGTGCAAACTAACCAAACACAAAACAGTTTAACCAAGCATTAAATGTGCTAAAATAAAGATGCTTTGTATTTAAATTAAGCCATTGTTCGTTCGAGCCAAGAACGCCTTAATGAACATGCTTGCCGCAATTACAATTATGCTATTACTGCCTGTGAAAAGCAAATGGTAAATAGAATTTAAATTATAAGAAAAGTTTGTATACACAGCTGTTCACAAATGTATTGAAGGGGTGGATTCTGGAATCCACTTCCGCTTTAATATATATCATTTCGAGTGGTTTATTAAGTTGTTGATTAATATTATTCTTCGAAATATTAAATAATTTGAAGGACTTCCCCATGTGAGACTTAAATAGTATAGAATTACATGTCTTCTCACTGGAATGTGCTCTCTCCTCGGTTTGAGAAAAGCTCCCAACATGTTAAAACATACATCTACTCTTCTGACTTACATCACAAAGGTCATTAGGGCCTCTCAGCTACATGACCAAATATATAGTTAAAGCATTTACTTTATTTTTCATCTTTACACATTAGAAAAAAATGAAAAATATTCTCTGAAACCTCTAGCTGAGAAAAAAAAATACTTCATATCTGGATGTTTGGGGAAAGTTCCTGATTAGACCTTGGGTTTGAACAACCCAGCATTGAAGAAGTTGCATATTCTCTATGTGTGTGTGCTATTATCTGTCCGTGCAGGACCATTCTTCAGGGAGATTAGTAACGGCACCCAGGCTGGAATACGCACATGGACATCTTCCGTCACCCTGATGCATTGGTGGCAGATATACGTCTCTCGAGCCACACGTTGTGTGTGAATTCTAATTGTTTGTCACCTAAATAACATTTGGAGATATGCTTTCAGCTTTTTGTACATCTGTAAAGATTTTGCATGTTTTTCTATGATTTAACGATCAGAATTCTTTTAACTAAGTAATGACGTAGCCTAGTTAGAGACCTTTGTTAGAGTATAATCACTGCTCTATTGAGTGTGTATTGAAGCTGACTTCTGCTGATGAAAATTCCCCTACAGTATGGTCGGTAAGATTTTTCTTTTTTTTTA
>NW_015621770.1:0-2579 GCF_001515605.1 Sinocyclocheilus anshuiensis | reverse complement strand
CAGAAATAAATTACAGTTGAACAGATATTCACACAGAAAACAGCTTTCACACATTGTAATAATATTTCATTATTTTATATATTCATTCTTATATGCATGTGTATTTATTTTTGTGTAGTTTTTTTAATGTGTACATAATTTATGAATTTTTATGTGTTTTTGTCATTTTAATGCGTTTTTTTTAAATGTCTATATCATTTTTATTAATTATGTTTTAGTAATGTAGTTATGTTTTTGTCATTCTAATTAGTTCATTTAAATGTCTTGTATTAATTTTTATGTCAATGTATTTAGATATATTATATATGTATGAAACAGTTAATAGTACTTTAAAATTGTAATAATATTTCACAATTGTACTGTTTTTGCAGTATTTTTGATCAAATAAACGCAGACTTGGTGGGCATAAGAGACTTCTTTCAGAAACACTGAGAACATCGTGTGAACGTTAGTGTTAATGCGTGTCTGACTGATGTCTGGTGTCTCTGTAGGTCACAGTAAAGCCGTGCGTGACGTTTGCTTCAATAACTCCGGCACACGGTTCCTGAGCGCCGCCTACGACCGATATCTCAAACTCTGGGACTCCGAGACGGGTGAGAGCTTCACACAAACACAAGACCAGTCATCCCACTAGTTTCCCAGACCTCTCTAGTTCTAGCGGTTTGTGTTCATGGTGTGCTGTTGAAGTCTAGCACTAAAGAGTCTCCTCTGCTCGTTCAGGTCAGTGCATCGCCCGCTTCACCAACAGGAAGGTTCCCTACTGCGTCAAGTTCAACCCAGACGAGGACAAACAACAGCTGTTTGTAGCCGGGATGTCCGACAAGAAGATCGTCCAGGTACCGAGCCGAGAGCCAATATTTCATTATTTTTATATGAACGTTATTCCAGCTCATGTTCATGATGAGGACGCTCATGCACACTTTATTTCACGCTTCATAAACACCTTACAGGACTGAATACAGCCTAGGGTTACTTTGGGAGCATTGAGATACTTAATGAATATTTTCAATTAGTTTTTATTTTTATATATTAGGTTTTTGATTCCATTTTAAGTTGTAATAATTTAGTTGTGTATTTGTCATTCGGTTTTTTAATGTCTATATAATTTTAAGTTTTAGTAATTTAGTGGTATATTTTTTGACATTTTAATTCATATTTTTAAATGTTTTATTAATTTTTATTTTATTTTTAGTGTCGTAGTTGTGTTTTAATGCCTATTTCTTAATGTCTATATATTTGTAAATTTTGTATTTCGGTTTTAGTGATTTAGTTGTGAATTTTAAATGTCTTTATCATTTTTATGAACTTATTTCAGTTTAGTATTTTTGCCATTTAAATTCATTTTTTAAAATGTCTATAATTTGATAATTATTATTTCAGTTTTAGTAATTTAGTTGTATATTTTGATCATTTTGTTGACTTTTTAAAATATGTCTACATTTTTATTAATTTTTGTTTTAGCGTTTCAGTTTTGCTTTTTTGTCATTTAAATTATTTTTTCATTTCTATATAATTTTTATTCAGTCATTTACATTTTATTGATTTAGTTGTGCATTTTTATAATTTTAATTATTTTTAAACATCTGTATAATTTGTGTTAATTTTTATTTTACTTTATCAGTTTAGTGGTGTATTTTTTTTTTTATTCTTTTCATAGTTCTACATAATTTTTTATTCATTTTTATTTCAGTTTTAGTAATTTAGTCGTGCATTTTTATTCGATTTTAATCATTTTTAATTAATATTTTTATATAATGTTTATACATTTTTATTCCAGTTTTAGTATTTTAGTAGTCCGTTAAACTAAATGAAAATGAGATTATTATAAGTAAGTACAGTTTTGAGGTTTTATTTCAGGTGACGTTGGGAAAGTGTTTATTCTTCTGGCTGTGTTTGCGTGCAGTGGGACATCCGCTCCGGCGAGGTCGTTCAGGAGTACGACAGACACCTCGGCGCCGTCAACACCATCACCTTCGTGGACGAGAACCGGCGCTTCGTCAGCACCTCCGACGACAAGAGCCTGCGCGTCTGGGAGTGGTGAGGATCCGCACGGATGCACGAGAAACCACTGTGATTTTAGAGCAACATCTGTGGAGTTATCATGAAAATAATGTGGTCCTTAAAACAGCCTCACTTTCTTCAAGCAGATGTCGTTGTTAACTTTTTATCTTCTGATTTCAGGTGAAAAGTGATTCGTTCGTTTTAGTTTAACACTGTTGATATTTTTCAACAGGTAAAAAAAAGGAAAATGACAATAAATCTACATCAGGGTTATTATAGTTCACTAAATCTACAACTAAAACCATTAAAAACAGTTTTGTTTCTTAATAAATGTTAACTAAAATAAAATACAAAGAAAAACTTTTTTTTTTTCAGCTAATTGCCAAGGCAGCATTTTTCATTTTCATTTAGTTTAACATATACAAAAATAACTGACATAAAATTAATAAAAACATATATATATTTTTTTTTAATAAATTTTATATCAGTTGTTTTTGTATAATATAAATATAATTTTGTGTATATATATATATATATATATATTTGATAATAATAATATTAATATTTAAATTAACATT
>NW_015621769.1:0-2584 GCF_001515605.1 Sinocyclocheilus anshuiensis | reverse complement strand
AAGAATTATTTTCTCTGCTGTCCAGATGTCCATCCCTTCATTCATCGAGGAGCATCAACCTACAGGTGAAAAGCATCTTGAGCCCAAAAAAAGAAAGAAAGAACAGGAACCTGTAACACCTGCTAACTGGACTACCCCCTTCCTCTCTCACTTTTTGTGATTAAGAAACATTTCTTTGAGTTTGAGAGCACTGGCAACATAAAACTCATCTTTGCTTTCAAGGAAAAAAGATGCAAAAGTTTTTGCACAAATATGTGCCAAAGATGATACCTCAGGAAGGAGGAAGTAACATTTCATATTTTACATCAACATTAATGGTGGACTGAAAACATTGCCTTTTTGTTTATTTTCCTCCCATAAATTAAAATACTTTCTGAAAATAATACTTAGCATGTGGTACATGTGTGAACAAATTACGTTTTTTTTTCTCTGTGAATTCTTATTTTAGACCATTGATAATTGGTCCATTACCCATAAATTTGAATAATTATATTCACTTTAATATTTCAGTAGGCTATACTTAATCCATTTGTTTAACCACTTAAGACATTAAAATATTCTCTGCATGACTTTTTTCAGCAATGAATTTGGAATTGGATATTTAAACAATATGTGGAAATTTTGCTTTATCCCTTTAAAATTAAGCATAATTAGAAATTAATGATTAATAATTTTTTTAATAATGTAATTGCAATAATGATGATGATTATCCAGTTAATGATGATCATTGACTAGATAAAGCATAATATATCCTTTATCAAAAAACATATGTTAGATATGTTACATATGACAGCATCTGTTAATGTTCAATAAGTCTACAAATTTTGGTTTAATGTAATGGAAGTAAAACAGCAAAAAGAATCTGACCTTCCTGAGGGCAGAAAGTGTGGGAATCTCCTGTTTAGATCCCAAGTTTCCAGTTGTAACACCTGCTGCTGATTAGAGACGGACTGAAGCTCTGCTGTAGAAACCGAATCTGAAGCATAATCTACTGACTGGCATCAGATCTATTATAACTTCCCTTTTTCATCACTTCGCACCAGTACTTCCTGAATCAGCATGAACATGCCTTCTGTGCACAGACAAAGCCTTTAACTGAATTTCTGGAAAGTCTTTTGCTACAAAAACGATACAACTTACATAATCTTCTACGTTCCATCTAATTTCAGTCTGTTGCTCACACAAAGCTATAGTATGGCTTCAGAAAACTTGAGATGTAGTGCACAGGTTTTATAGCTGTATGAGCAGGGAGAGAGGAAAAAAGGCAGGTGATAATATATTCAATAATATTAGCAATGTATGAAAAAACCTAAATCGCTTAAAATTCGACTACAATGTTACATGAGCAGCGGCCTACATAATGTGCTCTACTGGTCAAAAGATGAAGCACCAGAACAGTTCATTAGTACTATCAAAGTTGTGAGTAACACTTAAATTTTTATTTTAATGAAAATATTCAACCACAGAGAAAGAGATCAGAATAAGAAGAAACATGCCAGATGTAAAAGTAATGAACATGTACATCACCTAAGAAAAAAAATAAATAATCAAACACCACCAGATTGGGCCAAAAGGAAGCCATTTACAAAAGATTTTTGGAGATTCCGCTTACTTTCAGGCTAATTATCTCTAGAAGGAGAAAAGTCCTCTATGGAAGCATTCTTCTGTAAAAACGTGATTTTTTTAATAGAGCAGATCGCTCCCATAAAGGAAATACCCCAATAAAAAACAAGGCTCAAACCTAAAATGTTCTGCATGTACATTATATTTACCATCATTACAGTTGGACTCAAGTTTAAAGTCTAAAGAACAAGAATTTTCAACATGTTTATAAATGTACCCTGTAATATGTTCTAGAGATCCGTTTTTGAACCTGTGTGTCCAAGGCAACCAGGGACACAAAATACCTTTTGCAAAGAGGTAGTGACGTATTCATTCTCGAGGGGAAAAAAATCTATCAGACAATTTGCCACCACACTAAAAAACATATTCCTTTTCACACTGAGCAAAGACATTATTTTGAACAGGATAGTCGTTTTCTTAACTTTCTCATTTGGAATCTACACGCATTCTGAAAATTGATCATTGCTTTGCTGCCCTGCCTCTTCTCCATGATTCAAATAATCTTCCAGAGACTGTGTAGCAACTTAGGACAATGCTTATAAACCTGTGGAATGTCCCGCTCTGGCCTGGTGCTAAATTCAACCTAGCCTTCCTTACCATGTCCTGGACTTCCACAGTGGCTCTGTGAAGTCAAACTGGCTTTGGTAATCACAGCTTCACACTGCCTTAGATCCTGCTTTCTCATGGGATCACTGTAGGTGCTGTGGAGAAAATTCACGAATGCTATTGTTCTGAAGGTAATCACAGCCATTGCCGTTGCTTTTATACGACAGTTCAAGAAACTTCAGCATTTAATAAGTGGTTATAACTTATATTTCAAACACAATATTGCCAGTTATAGTACTTGGTCTATTTCTGCTCCTCCACCAGTTTTGGCATTCCGGAATGAATCTGTGTTTTTGAATGAATTGGTTGAGTGAACGATTGGTTACACTTTACTTGAAGGGGTGTGCATAAGACT
>NW_015621768.1:0-2182 GCF_001515605.1 Sinocyclocheilus anshuiensis | reverse complement strand
TAAATCACAATTTTTCACCCCTGCAAGAAGCTTGGCAAGACTGATGGCAATCAACACCATCATCTCCCAGCTTAATTAAGGATTACCCAGAATTCGGAAATGAGTTCTGAACCACCGATAATATCCAGCCCAAAGCATCAACAGCCAAGCACAGATAACGGGTTGTAGTTGTGATTGAGTTAATAGTCTGTTAAGGCACATCAGTATGGCTTTATTTGATTTATTTTATGAAATTCATGTTGCTCTTTATACCCATTTTCCACAAACACAGCACTGTGGAAACCCATTTTGGCCCAGTCCCATTTTCATAAAGAAAGGTGGTTGTGAGCTAGGAAAAATGGTTCTGCATCAGTCTCTTAAATCTTCTCCACTCAAAAAATGGAAACCAAAATTGTCCAAGGTGTTTGACCAATTTATCTGGAAAAAACGAATATAAAAAATATTATTATTTTTATTATTTAGGATTTATACATTTTTACTTATTTATTCATATACATATATTAATTACAATAATGTTATGCCTTTTATTTGTAAATAAATATTAAAATCGATATAATTTTTAATATTAAAAGGAGAGGTTTTATTGCACAAAGCTGCCTCTTATAGCAAAAATCTTTTATTTAAACCCATGAAAATGCAGATCCTATTGTAAATAATAGGATAAATCAATAAATAAAAATCACTTTTTAAAACTGTTGTTCCATTATTACCCTTAGCAGATTCTGACTCATATAGGACTAAACCATCTATTTCAGCATGTACTGGCCCTAATATCAACACCATTTCCGTAGAAAGGATGAATATGAGCGACAGAGAGACATAATGAAAGAGTGCAGTATGTCATTGTTGAGACAGTCACTGTCCTCTTATCTAGTAACCTTTCACCAACATTCTGGGTTTTCACACTCTCATCTCTCAATCTCTCTGATGGCCTGTGTGTGTGTGTGTGTGTGTGTGTGTGTGTGTACAGATGTGTCTCTGAGACAGGTCTAGCATAGAGCAGGCCTGCTCATGTCATGCTGGGAACAGAATGATGTTCTTAAAAAACCCAACCCTTGCATTTGCTTTGAGGGGGGATACAGGCTGATAAGACTGTGAAGACAGGGAGTAGACTACAAACATTAAAGTAAAGGTGTCTGTTTTGTATTCTGTGGTCAGATTTAGATTCCAACAGGCTCAGATATGTATTGCATGAGCAGTGTGGCTTTACCATACACAAAAAGTGCATTTATTCTTTTCTTTTATTAAGGCTATATAAAAGTTATTTTAGTCAATTTATATCTTCCCTTCATTTATACTTGCATGAAGACAAAAAAAAATATTTTGGGTGAACTCTTCCTTGGAGAAGTTTGGATGTAATTACATTTTAAAACTTCTTTCTCAAACCCTGTTGGAATTACTGAGCTTGAATTTTGTCAAAAATATCAAAACTGTGTTTTGGTGTGAACATTTACTGTCAACTAATTGCTGCAGTGTTCCCTACAGCAGTATTTTACTTTATTAAGAGTCCCTCCAAGACCGAGAAAGACAGACAGGTGAGAGGGGGTGTGCTGTAAACTCAACGCACAGGAAGCATCATCACTTGTCAACAGTGACAGGACGCTAGATAATAATACTGACAATCTGAGAGCAGCTTGTGAGGGAGACAGATTGACAGTGGAGATGTCACGAGTCCAGGCGCACCAGAAGAGCTGAGGTGTGTGTTACAGTTATGCCTGACATTTAGTAGTTTGGGGTCTGGGATGTTCTGGGGTTTATAACAAGTTAAGTTACAATTATGTCAGTTACCACACACTCTTCCCTCCGATAATAAAACAAAAAGCGCTCTGGATGATTTTAAATTATTTATACAAAATATTTCAATTTACTGGTTTTACCAGATTTAAACTGTCATATTAAACCCGCACAGTCACAGACAAGGGCCGTAAGTGATTTTATCACACTAGTTTCATGTTGACATTTATAATTTTGAAGAGTGTACACATCATTATTTTGAAAACAAATAAATAATTTATTAGAAGCAATTTTTTTTATAAATATCACAAAATGTTAATTATACAGTATAATTAGTTATTTATTTATTTAGAGGGGCTGGGTAGTAGCATGTGACATTTTATAACCTGAACTAACCTTCCCATGTCAGGTCAAATTATCTGATATTTTAAAAGACCTTGACACATGG
>NW_015621767.1:0-2579 GCF_001515605.1 Sinocyclocheilus anshuiensis | reverse complement strand
TTTTTTTTTTTTTTAAAGGATTCAAAACTAGTCCAAAGATGTAAAAAAATTGCATGCAATCATTGTGATTTTCGGTGTTGCTCAAATTTATATTACCAGCAAAATCATAGTGTGTATATTGTTAATATTTAATATTTTGTCCAGTCCTAGTGCACACTAAGACATTTTTAAGTTTCCTTTTCTCTTTGACCTTTTTATTCTGTCTTGTTCGCTTTAAGTGTGAGTGTTAGAAAAACACGTCCAGTGATTGTTCTAATACGCAGAGGAAGGAAAATAAAAGACGTCAACCCAGCTGATCTGTAGCGTCCTGTTGAGGGACTGAAAGAGGCCAGTCTCTGCCACACCGCCGCCCTCAGCCGAAGAGAACAGCTCCTTTCTTCTGCTTCATTCCCTGCTGCTTATACAAACACATGCCATTCTCTCATCCGCACACACTCTAGATGCTGTTGTTTGGTATCTGGGAATGGGGCAGGTGTGGATGGGACACAACGAAAGCCAGCAGCTAATCGGCCTCACGTAGAGGCGCATCTCTCTCCTCCATTTACAATATGGCGGAAGAGAGAACACGTTAGGAAGTGAGGCCGCCTTGTTCGTTTCACCATATGTCAGGTGGCGTTTGTGCAGTTATGGAAGTGTAATTTCGAGCGGAGGCCTTTCACGTTCCCAGAGAAGAGTGCAAACTCCTCGCTCTTCATGCCAACAGCAAACATATGTCACGGTCGTTGGAATTTGGGTTGCTTTGTATCGTGTCATGTGTTTGTGCTTGTGTTAATCCATGATAAATGGTGTTTGATGACAGGGTCATCACGAGAACACGCATATGGCCTGTTAATTGCTTTGTGTTCATGTTCGAAAACACAAAATAACAGACCACTGCACACTACAAGCAAAACAGTACAGCAGACATTCACTTCATGAAATGTCTTGTTGACCTTGTTGTTTTCCGTTTGTGTTTGATTGTAAGAATTAGCATCTAGCTAAGTTTTTTCGCTTAATATTCATGAATACATAAATTTTAGATTCATTTATATACAGCTTTTTATTCAGCTGAAAATGTCTGTTGGGCTTGGGTAATTTTACCCAAGTTTTGGCACACTGTTATAAATATATTAAGATTTTGTACACACTAATTTGTGTTTTGCATACTTCCATTACCTGGATAGTAATGGAATTGGGATGTAGCGTGAGAAACCGAACACATTCAAGCATCTTACGCTGTTTTCTGTTGTTTTTATATTTTTCAGGCCCTGCAGAAGTTGGCGAGTCAGTATTTGAAGAGGGACTGGCCTGGGATCAAACCAGACGACCAGAGGACAGATTACAGGTGAATAAAAAATCATCTTTCACAAGTTTCCCTATGAGTGCTTTACAGCGATAGTTTGTGTTTCTTGAATCTTACAACACAGCCATAACTAAGTTTCAGAGTTGTCTAGTGATTCATTTCATTGTGATTTTACTGTCAAAAATAGAAATGTCGATGTTTTTTTCTTCTAAATCAACATTTTAAAGGTGTATTTCACCCAAAAATGAAAGTTGTCATCATTTACGCACCGTTCCAAACCTGTATGATTTTTTTTATACTGTTGAGCACAAGATATTTTAAAGAATGTTGGTAACCAAACTCTATTGGGACCAGAAACTGTTTGGTTACCCACATTCTTTAAAATATTCAAAAGAAAGAAATTCATACAGGTTTGTAACAACTTGCATGTAACGGTGAGGCAATGACAAAAAAGTTCATATTTGGGTGAACTATACCTTTAAGAGAAATTGCGCTAAAAATGGTCAAATCTTTTATGACTACTGCAGTTTTATTTTTTGATTGACGATTGACGCTTTGCATGGTAATGAACATTTGGATAGCTGTTTGAAATGAACTACATGAAGTAAATCAAATGGCTGCTCCACTACATTGACTAGAAGCCAATCTATCCAGTTTTTTTTAAATATACACTTTTTCTTAGTGGGTTTTTTTTTTTTTCATTTAGACCGCTATAATAATGCAACAAGTAGGAAATGTTTACTTTACCTTGAGTAAGTTCATTATGATCATGACTGACTATGTGTGAAGCAAACTTCCAGTTTAGAAGGACGACCTGTGAATAAATTGCCATCTGATTGCAGTCCAAGTTTTGTTGTGAAGGAACTGTGCTAATGGTTTTTTTTACTGTATATGTAATCAGAAACTGTCTAAATAGGGCTGTTGCTTTTGTTTGCATGGGAATAGCGCTCCATAAATAGTGTTTGCAGTCAGTAACCATGTTTTTCCTGCTGCAGGAATGTGTATGGAGTGTGGCGGGCTTATCTTGAAGGCACCATGCAGGTGACCCAGTCTCGACTCAACGTCTGCGAGAACTACAAGAACGAGATCTCGGACCCCGCCAAAACTTTACGCCTCTACAAAGAACAGCAGCTGAAAAAGGTACCGACCTCAGTCCTCGATCCTGTGCCCCAATCCTTCATGTAATTCTCTAACATCCCCCCCCCTCTCTCTCTGCTGTCCCACGACGGTCGCCCCCAGTGCATTGAGCAGCTGGGTCGGATCCAGGCAGAGCTCCAGGATTCAGTGAAGGATCTGG
>NW_015621766.1:0-2463 GCF_001515605.1 Sinocyclocheilus anshuiensis | reverse complement strand
CACACACACACACACACACACACACACACACACACTCTTGAGTGCAGAAGGGAATCGGGTCTTCATTTCCAATGCAAATGCTGTGAATCACAAGGCATGCAATATTTTTTTCTGGTGTTTCCATAACTCATCTCTGATCCGGTTATATAACGCTTACAATACACTGATATATGCCATCTATGCAATTCTATAACCTAAATTCAACATCTGTGACCCAGAATGGATTCATTAGTCCTAGTTTCAATATCACCATGGTTACGGGCTCCTCTTTGTGCATTTGTGTGTGCGGGATCATCAGTTGTGAACCCGTGCTAACTTCAGTGGGTTTATAATATGAGTCATGACAGCATGAACAGCCTGTCTGCTAAACACCAGATCTCATTATCAGTGGACCACACTTCATGCTGCTGGACAGGATTAGGAGTCCCCATTCTGTTTCGATTTAGTGAAATCTTTGGACAAAAACATATAAACCACTTTTAGTTCTATTGCACTTTCTTATGACTACAATTAAACCAAACCTCTGAACTTAATATGTTTGGTGTGGAGGGTCTTGAGAATTAATTGTAGACTTAATTTGTTGTAGATTAGATTTAGATTAGATGTTTATGTAAGGTACAAATGGAAGTGACATCACATGACAAATCACACCACATCATTCCCTGTAATAGCTGAAAGTTTGCGTTCAAGGCTGCTGCCAATAGATTCATAAGCATCATGTTCTTTGAAAAGGACTTAATGTTCTTGGTCTAATTGTGAATGATTCATCAGGGCTCGTTGTTCCATTTAAACTCCTCAATACCTGTCATACGGAAACTATTTTTCACATTTCAGTCAATTTCCAAAGATTTACGAGCTCACCTGATCATACAGTCATTATGAGTATAATGAGGCTTGTCCCAGAAATCATGACTTTAATTTAAAATTCTTATGTTTATTACTAGAAAATATTATGGAAATCTAAATTTAAGCTTTATTTAGAACCAAATCCTGGTAAGAAGGTTTACAAAATTACAAACCTCATTTAAATGAATAGGAAATAAACAGCTAAAGATGTTTAGTTTATAATAAACAGATAACAAAATATTGTTTCAGCTCATGAGGTTGAAAATCAACATTATTTAGGATATCAGATCAGAAAACAGTACCTGTACAATAGCTTGATCGTAATTGGGAAGAACTCTAAAAGAACAATCTTGTAAAGGGTGTCTATTTCTCTGTAGGCTTCTGTCTGGTAAAATACAGATGTAATTTCATACTGTAGTAAGAGAGAAATTCTACACCAGGGAGAGAGGAGTGAACCATTAATCGATAAAAAAAAAGAGGAGAATGGGATGGTAAGATGAGTGCAGGGATAAGAGTGGTATTGATTGGATGGTGAGGATGCGTAGAGTGTGTGTGTGAGGGACAGTCTTCAGATAACGGGTCTTTGGAAGTCTTACATTCAGGGCGGGATCATAGTTCCCGCAAGTACTGCTGGCACATTGAAATGTAAAGAACAGTACTTTATTAATCCAGAGAGGTAAAATGTGATAATGTGAGAGAGACGTGTGGTGGGTTTATGCTGTATACTTCTGTTTGTTTGTTTGCTTTTTTGAATTTTTTTTTTTTCAAAAGTCTCTTATGCTTACTAAGGCTGCATTTATTTGATCATAAATACAGTAAAAACAGAAATATTGTGAAATACGATTACAGTTTACCTGTTCTCTGTTTTAATATATTTTCATTAATATATTTTATTTCAGCAGCCATTACCTCAGTCTTCAATGTCAAGTGATTCTTCAAATCATTCTGATTTGCTGCTCAAGAAACATTTCTCATTGCCATAAGAGTTGCACACAGTTGTGCTGCTTAATATTTTTGGAAAGTGTGATAAACTTTTTATCAGATTTCTTTGATAAATAGAAGGTTAAAGAACAGCATTTATTTGAAATAGAAATATTTAATAGCATAATAAATGCATTTTGATCAGTTTAAACTTTAAAGAATCCTTGCTGAATGAAAGTATTTATTTCTATTAAAAAAAAATACCGATCCCAGACTTTGAACAGCAGTGTATGTGCCAAGGGCCCTGATGTTCAGCTTCCTTTATCAGTCTCAGAACGTGCGGCCTGATACTTTAGAGGCCCCAGACAGTCTGAAGCACTGGCCCCATCGGCCCCATCCATAATCCAGCACTGCTTTCTCTCCTTCTCTCCATCTGTCTCATACAGTTCAAACCCTCTAGCAATCTGAACCCTTTCCAAATTAAATTTAAATGTTCTGCTGACACACAGACAGGGTAATAGACAAGGAAAAGCCAGAAAAGGGATTCTTCCTTTCTAAAATCAACCCCCTCACTACTACAGGGAATAACAGACAGCTGTCTCACAAACAAGGATATACCGCAGAGTCCCTGATAAGCCCAAAGACTCTTCGCTGCTCCTTTATGGAATATTACATGAGAGCTTTGAAGTTTGTGAG
>NW_015621765.1:0-2575 GCF_001515605.1 Sinocyclocheilus anshuiensis | reverse complement strand
TGTGGACTGTTCTTCCCTGAGTCCTGGGGTCTTGTACCATATTGCAAACCCATCGCTACTGTTGGTGAGTAATGCCATGTTTGATGAGTTATGGCCATATTTTCTTCTAGATAATCAAGACTTTTCTTGTTAGCATTTTCATATTAGAGTTTGATAAATAAAATAAAATACGATAAACATTATTATAATGTATTAAATATGTATGTATATGTGTATATATAGATTTTGATAAAATAAATAAATAATAATTTAAATATATATTTATATATATATGTATATGCACACGTGTAATAAATTGTTTAATACATTAATTTATTTACTTAATTAAATTATTATAATTTATTTATTTGATCAAAAATAAATATAATGATATGATAAATATACGTAAATAATAAATATGACATTTTTAAAATATGATATATTAAAACTTTATATGATATTATTTACAGGTTTCATGTGGATATTTAAATATATTTAAATTTGTTTATAACCTTTAAATCCTATATATGTGTATTTGAATCCTACTAGCTTTAAACTGGCACAAAGCTGTTTACATGGGTTATAATGAGACAACGTAAATATAGTTAAATTCAGTTCAAGGACAGTCTCTATGTTGATAGAACTGCTCTTTCAGTTTACGGTCGATATTTGCTGACATCAGAACCACATTAATGGTTAAAATTTAGTCATTTGTTGACACGATCTTGGTTTAACTGGAGTTTAATGTTCTGTGAATGAAGTTTTTTAATGTGTCTTTTTTCTCCAGTTGGTGAACCCATCACAGTTCCAAAAATCGAGGAGCCGAGTCAGGACGTCATAGATATGTACCATGCCATGTACATCAGGTCCCTCAAGTCTCTCTTTGACAATTACAAGACCCGTTTTGGTCTAAATGAGAGTGACACCCTTCAAATTCAATGAAAGACAGCATTGAGGAATAAAAACTTTATAAAAGAACACTCTGGAACATCTGACTCCCAACTAAAGTGCCTGTTCAGAGAAGGTGAAAGAAATCAATGCTGTTTCTATTCATTCATTACAGTAAACTGTACTAGTGTACAACTGTACCGTGAATCTAGCCTGTGCCACTTCTGCTTATTGCCACTGGGTGGCAATACGTAATAAATACTACACCGATTGCTGTCAAGTGTAATCTAGATTTCATCGCTGGTGGACATATATTCCTCAAAATATGGCAATACATTTACAAGTAATGTATTTAAGGTTTGCCCCCATTATTTTACTGCACAAGCAATGCAATTATTGTGAGTTTTGCCTCACTAAAAAAATCACAGGGTGGTTGTGTAACCAAAGAGTGGAGGTGAAGCAAAAGTGTGATTAATTTGTTGGAATAAATGTAAATATGACAGGATATTTTGCTTTTAAGAAAATGATCCTATTTGATCATGGCTCGAAGGTAAAAGTGAAGTCTAGAAAGCGAAGATTATAATGAATACCTGTAAATGTGTGATAGTATTACCAGAATGCTAATGAATGCTGGTCATTTTTTTTCTCTAACACTATTGATAATTCACCACAGAAGTATTAATTTTGCATATACAAGTTGCACATACATGCTTTGTTGAGCTCAAGCAAATAGTTTACCTGCTACTAACATTGCAACCTTCAAATAAGTTCAGTTTTCACCATGTCCCCCAGTTACAATCAGGCATTTATTTCAGAAACAAATGCTGGAGAGACCTCAAACGTGTTTGCATGCCAAATCAAACAAGTGTTTTAACTTGAATTCAAGTGCCAAAATGTATGTATGCAATAATTTTTAACCTGAGATATTAACGTTTTTACTGTGATTGTTTATTTAATGGATTCAGGGGACCTGCAGCTCTTGATTGGTGGATAATAAGCAATTACTGTACATGCTGACATTTAACCAAGGTTTTACAGTTGTGAATATGCAATAAATGCTGCAGTGTCCATCTCTGATATCAGTTGTCAATGATGTCTATGAAATCCTGATTCTAGAAGTAAACTTTTATATATTTTCAGAATAAACATTTATGGAAAAGTACTATGTGCTGTCTTGTTTTGAGCCACAACACTGTCCTTAACACATAACATTTTTTTTTTTAAATTAGAGATTTATACAACAGTTCCAGATTATTAGTCCAAACTCCATGGGTCATTTAAAAAAAAAAAGTAATAATAAGGCTATATAACAAAATCAGTATCTTCTGAACAAATGAAACATAATAAATGTTGATGTTTTATTTTCATGTAAATTCAAATAAAATTTGGTAAACCAAATAACACATTCACAGAAAAATCCAGTATATCTTTAAGATACATTAAACGATTTATCACAGTAGCATGTATAGACATTAACAAAGCAACACATGCCACTACAGTGGGGCCCAGAAACTAAGATGGATCTTCATTTGGGCACAAAAGTGTAACTGGGACCTCTTATTTGATTGGCTCATATTAGTGAGGTGGTGCACACAGCCATGACTGAAAGATACTGATTTATTTGCTGTATCTAGGTCACTAATAGTTTACTTATGTTAAATATTTCACAAAATGTAAAATTCTCCAACTAAATGTTGTTTATTATATA
>NW_015621764.1:0-2569 GCF_001515605.1 Sinocyclocheilus anshuiensis | reverse complement strand
GCTCAAGAAACATTTCATATTATTATCAATGTTGAAAACAGTTGTACTGCTTAATATTTTTTTGGAAACTGGGATAAATTATTTTTAGGATTCTTTGATGAATAGAAAGTTCAAAAGAAACAGCATTTATTTAAAATATAAATATTTTTTGATGTTATAAATCTCTTTACTTGACTTTTGATCGATTGACTGCATCCTTGTTTAATATATCTGATCCCAATCTTTTAAATGGTTGTGTATTTTGCATTGCCCTGTTCTTCAATAAATCAAAATCACAAAAAAGTCCACTGGTAATATGCTGCAGAAACTTAATATTACACTAAGGGAATTTTTACTTATGAAACTATTATTTTATTGTTTTAAAGGTAGAATATTACATTTTTCACGAAATGACCTATTAAAATATAATTTGAGAACTATTTAGTTTTTTTTTTTTAGCAAGACAGTATTGGAAATTCACTATTTTACGCAAATCTGTTTAAAGCTGGTCTCATAAAGTGGTATGGTTTGTGTATCTTTTTTAATGTAGGTGTGAAAAACGTCCATGCAGACCATGCCGCAAGCCACATTGGCAAAGCCCAGGGCATCCTGACCTGCCTGCGGGCGACCCCATACAACAGCAGCAGACGCAAGGTCTACCTGCCCATGGACATCTGCATGCTGGTGGGTAAATCTGCTATCACCTTGTCATCTCTGTTGCTGCCTGTAATTCCATGCTTTTCTAACATCAGTGGGACTAGTGAAGGACTAGAGACAATCCATGTGCCAGTCAGCATATATGTGGGTGAAGCTGTCCACTCCAGTGCCCTCTCGTCTGCTAAGCCCAAACCCTTGGGCTTTTTTTTGAGCCATCTGTCGCCATTTCAGCACGAACGAGCCATTAGAATTAGGATTTAGAAGATCTTGCCCTTTAGTGCAACAAAAGAAAAGAATATCATCTGTCATTTACCCTCAACTAATCTCAGCTAGAGTCACTGTACATTATTAAGATCAAATCATGTAATGTAGATCGATTTGCAGTAGGATTGCACATTCACCAAAAGGGGGCACTGTTGTTTCACCATAAACGATATGGACATATTTGGTTTCTGAGGTTATCAAATGCCCACTAAAACATAATACATTTTAAATAAATATTTCTAAATATTATTTGTAGGTTTGTTAGAGTTTTGCTACTTCATAGCTAATTATTTGATCCTTACTAATTGTCTTTCCTTATCATTTAAAGTTAACTTAATGAAACTTCCTTTCTTGAGACAATAATGTACGGATAAGCTTTTAAACCTGTAATTGATGTCTTTAATAATGCACTGGATTATGTTGAATTAAAAGAGACACCTTTAAAACTTTTGTTTATCAACATTGCAGTCATTTAGAGAATATTTGCTGTGGGAATTGTATACAATATTAATGTGCACCCTGTCAAGCTTAGCCAAATCTGTTTGCATAACAATGCAAGGTGTATGTGCGTTTTATTTGTTAGGTAGACTGTAAATACAAGCCTCTGGGTGTCTGCAAGCCATTTTTGTCACAGTTTAAGGGCTCTGTTTGATATGAAACCCCCTGTTCACGAATCAGAACAAATCAATGATAGCCTCCCGACAATTACACTGTCTGGTTATTCATGATGTTGATTGTCTTGTCAATGCTTTATTCTTACATACTGCTTTTGTTTGAGGAACAATTGGCTTTTAAATTAGATACTAAATAAAAGCTTCTGCAGTATGTGTTTATTGATCACTTGTTATTGTGGATTTATTCATGTTTGTTCAGATCACAGTTGAGGCAGCGCAATCACAGGCGACACTTGAGTGATGGAAGAATTTTCTTGTTTATGTCATTGTTTGAATCAGTAGTTTCACAAATACAACTAAACGTGACTTCAGTAATATTTCATCTGAAGAAGTCTTGGGATGCTGAGACGTAAACACATCACCTCACGTTCTGCATACAGATGTTCACATTTTCATCCAGCATACTAATTTGTTCTGGTGTTCAAGTATTTTTGTTGATTGCTGGAAAATCTATAAAGATGAGTCTCATGAAAACTGTCAAGAAATGCCTGGGTCGTAAATGTTGTGAAATTATGCCTATATTTAAGACCGATCATGTGTCATGAACTACTCTGAGACACGAATGCTGAGGATCCAAATGCAGTGTTTATTCAGAGGGTAATCCACAATCGTGATCCAAACATAGTCAAAAGTCATATACCAGCAAAACAGTCCAAACAAAAACAAGAGAAACAGATAGCGAGTAATCCAGAACAATGGGCAGAATAATCCAAGACGCATGAAAACAGGAGATAACGGCTCAGAAATGCAGTACATAACACATGCAAGACTTCACAATGAATGAATAAATGATCCAGGCTATATATAGGGTGAGCAGACAGGGTTAAGGAGACACAGGTGATACAACAATGAGTTCTGATGAGTCCGGGCAAAGGATTATGGGAAATGAAGTCCAAGACTGAGTGACAGCAGTATGGGATGGAGTGCCCTCTGGTGGTTCTCAAGGGCACTCCAGCTGGTGATCATGACACCATGACAGTATTGTGACCTTATTT
>NW_015621763.1:0-2571 GCF_001515605.1 Sinocyclocheilus anshuiensis | reverse complement strand
CGGTACTAAACTGTAGTGGAAACGCAAACCGAGCCGAGCCGTGCCATGCCATACCGAGTCCAACATCAAACAGAAACACTATCAAATTCAAGCATTTTATGCTTATAAAACCTGTTTGATAACTGATATTCAGACAGTTTGTTGTTTTAATTGTTTAAGTGAGCAAGTGTTGAGTTGTGTTGGTGCATGCATATTTTTTTATTTTTTGCTGTGAAAACCTTAATGCACTTTGAATGTTCTGTGCTGCTTTTGCCTCCCAGTCTTCATTGTAAAAAGATAGGAAGATTTTTGCTGGCAGCCTCATTTTGAATAAATGAACCTGTGCCGCTTCTGATCTCATCTCCAGCTTTTGCTGACTCTTTTACCTTGAGTGTAAATAAGGAAAGGTTTTTAATGAATTATCTACTCTTTTCTGCTTTAAAGCAGTCTTGCCATTTCTGCTTTTTGGAAGGTAATGACAGTAAACATGAAATATGACTATTTCCAAACTTATCCTAAGCAGAGGGTATCACATAATGCAGTAGGTTGTCGGAAAATGTATTACAGGAGCATTTATTATCTAAAATTACAAAACATACTTGGTACCAGCACAGCTTAGTTCTATGAGACAGTACAAACACAAAATCAAAATGTTGTTCTGAAATGGATGAAGTGTCAAAGACCTTTGTGTGTAATTATTAGGAACAGATGCATATTTCTTACATGTTTTATTATCCCAGTCAAAGCATGTATATATACTGGTCCAAAGACTGGCTGTTTAGCATGGGCTCTTTAGCCCCTGCTGTTTGATGCCGTACCTACACCATCTGGACCCATAAACGTCTTTCTCTGTTGACATTCATTCAGAATCATATCCCAGAAGCAAATTCTGCTGACTTAAGAGCTATTTTTATCATGTTTATAGTAACATCAGAAGATCTTTCTTTTTTATTGAAAACATTGGGGACGGTCCAAAAGTGAATTGATTGAATATCTGATTCAAAATTACACAACCACGGATGAAAACAAAAGACTTGTGTTGTCCTTAGTCTAGTACTACGAATTGAGACCAAACACACTGACCATGTGCCTTAATTAGCACAGTTTTATTTATGGCTCCATTCCAGAATCTTTGACTTAGTCAAATTAGCACCAGGGTCCTCTTACATAGATGTCTTACCATGCAGCAAAGCATATTAATCTGTTAATTAGCATGAACTCTCAAAACATCCCCATCCAAGGTTTCACCAACTCTTTGTTTCAGCTCTGCCATTGCTGAACCGGTTCCCATAGATCCCACAGACAGTGAGTGGGCCAGAGAAAGATACGCCCAGGGCTGCTTTATGATAATTTGAGGGGGCTGGAGGCTATATATAGCGATCTTTATGGGTGCATTCTGTCTGCATTTGACACACTGGGCCCGTCGTCACAGAACTCCCATCAGTGTTCTGGCTCAGGCACTCTGTGGCACTGATCCACTTAATGCTGGCAGGGGCAGAAATCTCAGACTTGACAAATTTATGAGGATGAACTAAAGATGCTTGTAATACTTCAGAAAAGAGTCCCTTTATTTTTTTATAGTTATTATTTTCTTTATTGTAATACACAATAAAGAATGAAATTACAGAATAATGATAGTTCACCAAAAAAAGAAGAAAAAAGAAAAATCATTATTTACTCATCCTCATGCTGTTTTTCTTTCTTTTGCAGAACACAAAAAATATATTTGATGCATTTTTAGCTAGTTTTGTCAATAGGGTCCAACAGATTCAAGCTCCAAAATGGACATAAAGGTAGCAAATAAGAGGTCCATACACGAGGTTTGATGTTATTGACGTGTCGCCATATTTAATTTGGGATTTATATTCATCAGTTGATCAATGATTTAATTTGTTCTGATTTGATCTGTGAATATCCACTTAAATTTAAGTATCATCATACAAAGTAATTGTATTACTTTAGTTGTATGGATTAAGTTTACACCACCTTTATGTCATGGAGCTTAAAACGTGTGGACCCCATTGAATGTATGGACAAAAACAGATCAAATATTGTTCAAAATATCTTATTTTGTGTTCCACAGATATTTTAAAGAATGTTTCAACTGTTTTTGTCCATAAAATGAAAGTCACTTGGGTCCAAAACACATACATTGGACCCCATTGACTTTCATTGTATGGATAAAAAAAGAAAAAAAAACACTGAGACATTTTTCAAAATATCTTCATTTGTGCTCCACAGAATAAAGTCATACGGGTTTGGAACAACATGAGAGTGATTAAATGTGGACAGAAATTTAATTTAGGGGTAAACTAGCCCTTTAAAGTGAAATCCTGAGTTTCAATAACTGTAATGTGAAAATTTCCCTTCCCTCCTTTACTCGGAAACAATATTTTGCCCTGTATTATATGGCTTGAGGTCTGGAGGGCTGTCATTTCCAGTTTTATGACTATTTATGGAGGCACTTTGGTTGTGAAGACAGTGGGCTGCCATCAAATTGTTTTCACTTTCCACCCCCAACATATCGCTTGAGTCATGATCTCTACCAACACAGAAATAAATAATAAAACAGAGGTTTTTGATTTATGTGCT
>NW_015621762.1:0-2561 GCF_001515605.1 Sinocyclocheilus anshuiensis | reverse complement strand
AACGCATTAGCAATTAATCGCAACATGAAAATTTGATACCGGCATCAACATTTTTTTTTTTTTACAATACAATAATCATTGTCATATCCGGGTATAAAAAGCATTTTAAGATATCCAAACATAAGAATAGTAGCAGGTATGATTGTTTCAAAAAGGTCTGATTCTATATTTGGTTGACTTTACTGAAAAGCACAGATATCTGTGGCACTGGAAGTTATCCGCACCTGTTCGTGGCTCTTGGATGTGGGTATGATTATAGCTAAAATACAGATGAGCTGGAAAATGGCAACAACAAATAATCCATAACGCAGGAGACTCTCGAAGAAAGTGGGCTCGGGAACCTCCGGAGGAGAAAGATCCAGGTCTGCGGACATGATGCGGAGCTGAGGACAAACAACCACATACACGCACATAAATATCGATTATTAATATGCCTCGCGCAGACAACGCAACACAAGTTAAACAGTGCAGCGTCTCGGCGCTGACGCGGCACTGCTGACATCTTTACAGATTTAACTTAACTCACAAACAAACAAAACAAAACAGTTACCTGGAGATATAAATCGAAGCCTTTCCTGTGTTGTGGAACACTGACGATTAATAAAACGGTCTCTTAAAACTGAAAGGCAGACTTTCTCCGTTTGTTGTCAGATTTGTTGCCGTTTTCCTCGTAAGTACCCGAGTTCCAGTCTTTAGGGTTTATTAGGCTTTACTGCCACCTGCTGCACAGGAGGACACATTTCAGAAATACAATACACGGTAGAATGGGCAGAGACGGTGGGTATAAGTAATGCTTCTTATATTGTGATTCTTCAATGTTTTATTTAAATTCAATACCTTTCCTTTTTTAAGATGTATTTACAGGTGTCTATTATTGTTCAGCGCACCGCTGAAGTAGATGGGCTTAGTCACGTGGGGCCTGTTACATTTCTCAGCACAAGTCAGGATGGACCAATCACAGCGAACCAAAATTCACCGATTAAGTCGTTTTTAACCAATGAAAAATAATTAGCGAGAGCACACATTTGCCGCTCAGTGTGAGTGGGTTTATCAAACACATGACTAGATATGACAAACATCTTGTTCTGGTTAAAATATGGTATTCTTAAAATAATTTTGAGAGTACTAGAAAAATCCTACAGTAGCCTAGATGAACATAGTAATCATTCAGTCACTCATGAGATGTTTCATTTCAAGGACTGACACACCACTCCAAACAAACTATATATTTAAAAGATCTTTATTTCCTACGATTAACTAATCAATAACTCATGGAGAAATCTGCATGTAGACGTTCTACTGGTTGGTCTTCATCAAGGCTTTCACATTGTGGTTGTACAGGATGACAAGAAGCTACAAGAGTGGCCAGAGGAAAGGCTTGCTTTTTTTCTTCACTGGCCTATGTGTTCATTTGTAGAAGGGGATTTCAAAGCATGCCAAAGCATCCACGAAAGGAATCGACAACACTGGAACCTCCACACCGGATGAATGCAAAAGGAAGGCATCAGTTCTTTGGGAGAGTCTTTAGATGGGATGGACGGGGAGTGTTAGGAGATGTTAGTAAGCTGAGATGTTGGCAGTATTGCATCGGGAAGGTCTTTGTGACTATATGGTCCTATATAAGAATGCAACGAATGGAGAACTGTCTTAACACAGAGAGGGAAGGGGGCCAGTCAACTGGCATCCAGTGTCCCAGGGAAGACTGGGATTTTGTTGCTTGCTCTGCAGAGGAACACCAGAGCCCTGCAGTTTGATTCACATCCACAGAAGCAGAACATTAACATTTTTCTACATTGGTCCTATTGCAAAGTACAACACACAGAAGCAGACAAATATTCCGAAGTAGCAGTAGACAGTCCAAGGCTGTTCAACCGAACAGAAAGTCATAGAAAATAAATGATTACATACAACAGACCGAGCATTCAATGAAGGAATTAAAAACAATAAATATGACAACACATCTGAATGGCCACTAAAAGACTCTCTTTATTCATTTATTATCCATCTCGGCCTCTCTATGTTTTGATTTAAACACATTCAGCTGCCCGTCTAAAATACGGAAATAAAATACTTCAGAGATGCCGTTTGATCAGTAATTTTACAAAATTAAGAAAACGAAGGATCAATTATGTGAAAATATACAGTGTAGTTATTCAGAAAATCATACGCAAACTCTCATCTCAAAATTAATTTGACAAATAAACAACAGAGATCTATTGGACTGGTTGTCAATTGCACACATATTGCTTAATAAAGTCATGCTACTGTACATTTGGATTACCATGATTATAATACATCTCTTAATAATTTATTTGCAAGCAATTATGTGAATATGCTGTTTATTATGTAATCTCAAATGACTTCAGTTGTACTATAAACATGAGGGCATCACTTTCATACCTGGCAATATCCTTTCAATTATTGTTAAGAATTATAAAACCAAAACCGTCTTTGAACAGACAGCTGCTCTCACATCATTTTGGCTCAAATGCGTGAAGGTTATTATTGGTTTCTGTTGAGGTGTTAGTTTTGTCCGAAAACGATGAGCTCTTGCGAGGGCC
>NW_015621761.1:0-2568 GCF_001515605.1 Sinocyclocheilus anshuiensis | reverse complement strand
TTTATTTGAGCTCTCCTTGTCGCGTGTTCCTTCCACCCCGTTACAATATATACTGTATATATATTATTTTGTCCCCCAGTAAATACTGTATGTAAATGTGGAAGCATGCGGAGCTCTTCTGTGTGGCACAGGAGGAATCCACAGCAACAGACCATAAATGCACATCATGTTTTCTTCTGTGATCATATAATCATAAGGAACCTTCTTGACATCTATTCATACTTTAAACCTCAAGGGCATGCATTATTAAACCACAAAGAGGGAAAAATCTTAACATTTCCTTTTCATTTAGCATGTTCACTGGGCAGCCCTTGTGGGAAGTAGGAAGCTGAAAGCATGGCAGTTGAAGCAGTTCATTCCAGTTAAACGTCATAAGCAGTTGTTAGTTTGTTGCGTGAGAGCACTTGTTTGCTACCGTTACCTTTGAAAACTTTGACAACACTGAGATGATGTGTTGCTGCTCTCCTGCTTCATCTATAAATACAACAATCTCAACAGTGCAGCTGTTTCTTTGCAGGGAGGAATTTGAAAATATGAGGATATTTCAGTGGCTATATCCACTTTTTCATGTGCATGTGCAGAAACCCAAAGTCTTGAAAATCTGGTTTATTTGGGTTCCTGTTAGCGCAAAAGGGAAAAGAAGTGAATATTTTAGCTAAACAATGTCTGAAGTCACACATAATCGATTTGCAGAATAAAATATCATTAAAAAAAAAAAAAACTAAAAAAATATGACAGGAATATTGGAATAATAATGACACAGGAAGACATTTGTATAATATTCAAAGCCTTGCTGGTGTTGAAAGAGAGACTAGTAAAAATTGAAAGGAAGAAGTAGTTATCTTGTCTCAAAATGCGAAACTTAGGGAAACACAAATGGATTGTGCTTGCATTGTAATCAGTCAGAATCTGTCCAACATGTAATATTGCAAATGAAAATGGAAGAAATTAAGGAATGAAACTAAACTTCACTTTAAAAAACATCCTTGGAGCTGCATTGAGGAAAAATGCACGGTTAACAAAAATTTTAAAAGATACGGGTCTGATGGAGTGAATATAAAAGGTTGAGATTGATGGATGGATGGATTATTTATTTTATTTGATTTTTTCTGCCAAATCTTCTGATCCACACTCCAGTCCAGCAGGTGTCGGAAAAGCACAACTGCCAAAAAACTTAAGAAGCAGAGGAATTCAGTGGCTACCTCTGACTTACAGTACCTTTAAAGGCTGTAAAACAATTTACGAAGTAAGGTTATCACAGAATATCCACGCTGAACAAACATCTTAAACTATACAATATTTTGCCAAGATTGGGCTGATTTAAGCATTTCTTTTTTGTTTTTCCAGCTGGGCGACACTTTTATTTAATGAAATATTAACTATATACGTTCATACTGTAATTAAGTAACATATTATAACACATTATGGCTACATTCAGACTGCAGGGGGAAAAAAGGCTGAAATCCTTTTGCTCATTAGAATTTTTGCTCACAAGTCACTTAGATCAAAGCACAAACCACAAGGAATCTAATCTTTTCTATTCTGATTTGGGCTACTTCCATATACTGTTTGGTACAATATCAGATACATGTGTGATGTTTTACCATGTAAAGTCTGAAGCGTTATATTGGAATTCATGCAACATTTACATCACTCTAGATTGCCATTTTTCATAATTCTGTTTATGGGAGTCACTCCAAAGATTTTACATACTTCTTTGATCTTTTGTTGAATATGGAAGATAATAGACAGTGGAGGGACAGTAGGTATTATGGTATTATAGTATTATAAGTGAACAATATAGATAACTAACTTTAATTAATGTGAATTAATCTGATTTCAGATTGAAATTTTGTGTAATCTGTTTTACATGTTCATATAAAGAGCACAGTTGTATATGAGCCAAAAATAAAAAATGGTGTGAATGTGATATCTCACCATGAATAGTTGACATGACTTACACTATAATGAACACAATGAACACTGTGTATCAGAAGGTCAAGGCACCCATGACAATGAAAATAAATTAGACATCCACTGAACTTTCTAAGGATTTGACGAAACATTTGCATTGTTGTGATGTGAAGCTACTGATAAATGACTCGTCTTTGACATGTGATTAATTACAGAGCCATTGTTTGGTGAGGAGCGCTGACATTTGGCTCTGGTTATGGAACACTGGTCAGTGACAGTATGTGTGAGCTCTTGGAGCGTCTGCAAAAATAATTTGATTGAACAGAATGGAAAGGAACAGGCCGGGGATCTGCTGAAGTCTGTAATGGAAAATGTCTCCATCTGTGCATTTTAAGCAAATGATGTAGAGCATTAATTAGTATGATTCACCTGTTTCAGCAATGACAAACATCATTCATCACTGTATAGTACATTATACAATATAAAACCATCAGCCATTGCCAAAAAATCTACTATAATGTAATATTTGTGTTACACTTTATTTCGATAGTCCACTTTAGACATTCTATTAACTGTAAGTAACTTTGCAACTACTTCATTAGAGCATTCGTAGACTGTTAGGTTAGGGTTAGTAGAATAAGTTGCCGTACTTGC
>NW_015621760.1:0-2511 GCF_001515605.1 Sinocyclocheilus anshuiensis | reverse complement strand
AAACTCTGCTAATCAATCCAATCAACGAGTTAAGAGGTGTATATATAACAACAAGCGTACCTCTGTCCGTTGACAGTTTGACAGCATCCCTCCACCACCCCATCTCCTCACTTCTAGTCCTAAATACTTTTATAACAACGGGGGAAGTACTCTGGGTTCGGGCAAAAATCCCGAGCTCGGAGCCCTCCCCCGGACAGCACACCAAATACGCATAATCTTTACTCTGTTTAATTGATGTAAGTGTGAACTCGTGAAATATGTACTCTATACCAGTGGTTCTCAAAGTGGATTTGCTTTGAATGAGAAAGTTGTGCTTTATCGTTAAGAAATGCTTATCAATGACGATGTAATGATCTAGAATCTACATATAAAATCTTGATTATAAATGCACTAATAAATTAAAACATTAACATTTAACTTTTTTGTGATTATGACTAATCAAGTCAATCTGTTGTGAATCACTTGAATCACTTCACTCAGGTCATGATGAACCGTTCTTCCTGCTGCTTAGCTTGGCTTATTTGCCATTAAGATAGCTGATGAACGTGGATAAATGTTTGAGTCAGTCCACATCATTAAGTGATTCAAAAACCAAAGTTGACCAAAGACCAAGTTAGTACACACCAGCTAGAAAACACGGAATAGTGAACCCGGACACAACTTCAGAGAATAGAAATGGCATCAAAGTATACAAACGGTAGCAAGCATATGCTTAATTGTTTTGATTATGAGGGGGTCCTTGGAAATTGTTCTCCCACACAAAGGGTCCTTGGCACAAACAGTTTGAGAACCCCTGCTTTATACAACCAATATTCATGTAATGTTGTGCTGGATGCTGGTGGTCTAGTAGTTAGCAATCTGGGTTTCTAAAGGGAACACTAAAAGTCCTGACACCCTTCAAAAATAATTATATTGATTGGACACACACAAAACAAAATATGATAACAAAAATACATTTTGACTGGACTCCTTCTTTATGGCCACCTATCCACCTGATCCAAACACTCTCCTCCCCCCCTTGGTCGGTCTACCTGTCTCTGCCCACGGCAAATGTAGATTGGGGGACAAACAGAAACACTCATTTGGGAATGCCACCAATGGACATAAAATAGCCAGCCGCTCTACAGAACCTGGTCTCGGTCCTACTCCAGTAGGTATGGTTGAATCCTTTCCACTTTTAACACGACATTACTATCTCCCCTGTAGTAATTCAAATGCTTTTTTAAGTTGTGGCTTTGAAATAGGACACCTGGAATATGGCCTTACTTTTAACAACACATATGTTGCACACAGCATGGCTTTCACGCATGTCCTGAGTTATTTTGCCACATCATCATGCACTTTCTCTAAAATTAACGCAGCGCAAGGCACTATAAGTGTGAGATGCAATATTCACATGCTAGGGGTGGTAGTGCAAGGTAGGAGCATGTTATCTACTTACATAATCATGCAAGACTGTCTTTAATAGTGACTCTGGGTCTGAATTCTGTGATCTGCCTTTAGCAGAGACAGAGACTTCAGTAACACGCATACTGAAGTACCTGTGTGGTACTAAAGCAAAGTTATATTTACAATGTAGCCGGTTGTATATGTAAACAAATGTACATGAGCGCCTGGTCAAAAAGAAAGTCTATTCCATGCATGTCAAGCAAATTACAAATTAATTAAAATAATATGTTACACCAATGCCATCTATGACTACCTCAAATTCATTCACTGACAGATTAAACTTATTTTTGTAAAATGAGGCCCTTGCCCTATCACACAATATTAATGAAAGTGAAACAAATCATATTGCTTAATGAAATATGAGCATTTCTACTTACTGCAATATGGGCAGAGTCCACCACTCTTCCCGCATTTCTATTTTTTAGGACCCTTTCCCCCCACTTCCTGTCCAGGGTCACTTTTTTGGCCGCTACTTTGTTTTTTTGGGAGATGGCTGCGAAACAAGAGCTGCAGGTTTTGAGGCTCACCTGTGTTGGTAAAAGTATACCAAAGTGAGACATCAGATCCACAGTCACAGAGAAGAAGTACAATCAAGATACAGTTTAATTTGGCTGTATACAGGAAAGAGAGGAACACACGAAGCACAATGCAATTCAGAATATGCGTCTCTAGATTGACACAGGATTCTTATTATTATTATTATAATCATACAGTGAAAGTGGCAGATGTAGGAGACACCCAGGCTACTCTAATCAATGTTGCCTATGGCGTTTGGTGCAAAACAAGCAATCAAAATTGATATCAACCAGACGCCTTACATTATCACTGTTTTGTAACACAGTACAGATATCATACAGGGTCATTTAGTAGGAGCATACTTTAGTGTCCAATTGACCTAATAATGAGAAATGTAGAACATTAAAACCACATATTTGAATATTGGACATAATGCTCTATTCCACTTTCCCTCACCTGGTTAGGTGCTTGGCAGGAGGGGCAAGGCTTGAACTTCCTTCGAGACATTTTGAAATCTACACACACACACACACACACACACACACA
>NW_015621759.1:0-2567 GCF_001515605.1 Sinocyclocheilus anshuiensis | reverse complement strand
CAGGCTCAGCCCTGCTTAGCTTCAATGGGTAACCAGTCTTGGGCTACAGGGTGATATGGTTGCCGATGTTTGATTTACCCCCCTCTCTTATTACCTTGCGATTCTTAATCAAAATGTCATAATTGGATCTTCTGTTGAAACAACAGACTTCTTTCTGGTGACAAACTTCTCCAATTAAAATCTGGCTCCATCCAATCAGCAACCGATGGATTGAAAGAAGTCCCTGCCCTACAATATTTAATTTTTCGATAATGTGTTTCATTTGAATGTACGTCACAATATGGATAAAAACTACTGTCGCTGCTACTTTCATTGCATTACGATTTTAAAATTCATTACTGTTTTAATTTTAGGTTCATACATTTGGTGCTAAGGAAGCTTTGATCTCATATTATTTGATGGTACCTTTCTTCAGTTGACAAAATTACACACTTCACCTTCATATATTATACCATATATATCATATATTCACCTTCTACATTGGTTTAAAAGTCATCAGGATTCATTACTTCCTGTGCTGAGTTAAACTTGGCATTTAGCGTGGGTTTAACTGTGGCATTAACTGACATTTTACATAATCCTCTTCAGATGTTTTTCTCCATTAGGCTTATTGCCTAATGTATAATCTTCTGTGTGTGTGTGAAACAGGAGATCCCGCGGTCAAACCTGAGCAGGTTAGCCTGACCGATGGGGACAAAGTTCAGGCCAGGGCTGGCACCAAACCACGGGGCCCTGCCTCCTCCACGAACAAAGCCTCAGCCTTTCACACCGAGAAGCAGGATAAGTTGTCCGAGCCTTTGAACAAGCCCAATGTGGTAGCACCCCTTACGCAGACAGTCATGAGGGAAAAATCCACGGAAGCGACCCTGATAGAGGGTGTCCTTGACATCCCAACCATTTGCAAGGAAAAAGCGCGGTATCACACCGTCAATGGCTATCGGGAACAAGTGCAGTATCCTGCGGAGAATGAAGGTACGTGTGACCAGTTGGTCGACAAAAACAAGGACTATCACATTTCAGAAGGAAATGCAACAGAGGAGATCCACCTCACACCAGTCAACGGTGAACAAGAGCGACCATTTCTGTCCCAGAGCAGCGACAGCAACCGCATGTCCATTAGTTCGGACACAGAGCTTCCTCTGCTTCACTACTACCCATCAGCAGGGTGTCCGAACCCCTCTATTAGTGAGGAGGATGAGGTATACCCACCCACGCCCCCATGCCGGACTGTCAGCCTCAGAAATGCGGGGGACGCTTGTCAGTGGGCTGAAACCCGTAAGCCTAAATTTGTGAAGGATGACACAGGGAACTTAAAGGCAGTGGCGGTCAGCACGGATGCTTCGGGACTGACATATGACTCGGTTAAGTACACCCTGGTGGTGGATGAGCATGCTAAGCTCGAGCTAGTGAGTATCAAGGACTGCTACAAAGGTTACGAAAGTGACAGTGACAATACCGTCTATGAGTCTGCCATCGATGAGGACGAGGAGGATCAGGAAGTGGACGAAGAGGAGGAAGAGTCGGGAGCGAGAAGCATGAGGAGAGACACTTCCTGTTTGTCTGCGGATTCCACCACAGACACCACCTCAGACATGCCCCGTTCCCGCAAGTTCATGAACGTCTTTGTGAATGGACGGTCACGTTTCTCTGGTGGGTAATAGAAGCTGATTTGGAATTTAGAAAATAATTCATTTGAATTTATTTTTTAAAAATAAAATAATTTTCTTAACATAGGGGTTGTTGCAAATGTGTACAGATCTTAAATATTGTAAGTACTCTAAAATTCGTTTAGCCATTTCTTGTGGCTGCTTCGGCTACCTTTGATCATGAAACACTTCCACTGTCCACAATGCCAAGTTTATGAGTTTATTTTTGGCTTCTGGTATGTTACAATAATATGCAGTGGATACACCAAGTGAAGGCAAGAGCGGTGTGAGAAAGGCTCAGAAAGAATGGCAACGGGCCAAGGGTTGAACCTTGTGGCACCCCTTCAGGAATACTTCTGCCAAGACTTTGCAAGAACAACAGGTTTTCTTCATTTATGGGTTTGCTAATATCAGACCCGTCTTTCACCAGCCAGGATCAAGATGATGAAATTCAGCCAGCAGTTCCTACCGAAATGTCTCTATCCTTTGTTGTTCTTGTTGTGACAATGAACGTTTGTTCTCCCACTCAGCTGCTGAGTTTGGATTCTTCTCCTGTGTTATTAATGGAGAGGAAAGAGAACAGAGCCACAGAGCAGTGTTCAGGTAAGAATTCAATCAAATTCTTGATGCACCGTTTAAAAAAAACAAGAAAGTAACCATGTGACTTAAAATGGATATTGAAACATATCCTGGCCAAGAAATTTTTAGGAAGAATTTTGTTTTTTTAAATTAAGCCTATTTTTGGGACCATTATTATTATTTATTTTTCTGCTTTTTTATTTATTTATTTATTTTTAACTTTTTTTGACAGTTATGCAAAGAGCATAACTGTAATACTGCATTTGTTTATTATTATTGTTGCTATTATTATTAATATATATTTTTAAATGTGCTAAATTGTCATGAAAATAATGTCATAAT
>NW_015621758.1:0-2563 GCF_001515605.1 Sinocyclocheilus anshuiensis | reverse complement strand
ACCATATATTGTCATAGTCGTGTGTTTATTAGTCACGTTGAATCAGTGAAAGCAGTTAAATCTTCTGTTTATCCAGCTACCGCTATAGGAATTTCCTGGGTTTCTTCTGTGGGTGTATTTAGAGTTTCTGCGCAAGAGCGCCCTCTGGCCTTCAGATGGAGATTTACTACTGATCATAGAACCGTGCTTCACTGGCAAGATTGCGATTTTTATAACGAGAAAAATAACAGTGCAGTAAACCATAAAACGGTTTGCACTACAAACCAGTGTGTTCATAATTAGGATAACACATTAAAATAATATGGTAAGACACACCAGTTTGAAATACCAAGCCGCAAAACGAGGTGTTTTGTACAACTACAAATAGCTGGAAGCGGGTGACACCGAAAGCCAGACACATTAAGTTTACAAATGGCCACGCCTGCTCTTACGGGAAAAATTAGGTGGATACATAAGCAGGTTCAGATGGAGAAGCATTTACTACAGAGAGCCATAGTTCATTGACAAGCTACGCAAACTGCTTTCATAATCACAGAACGATTTAAGCGCAATTAAATCAATCTGCGATTATGAAAGAGGTTTTGAGTAGCTTGTCAGTGAACTACGGCTTCATTGTTAGTTTCCGGTCGCAGCGGTATCCCTTTTAGCCACAACCCTGGAATGACGTTCATTACCTTTCTTCTGCGGGGCATATTTGAAGTTTCAGTGTGAGAGTGCCCTCTGGCCTTCAGACAGAGATTTACTTCTGATCACAGAACCGTGCTTCACTGAAAGATAAGCATGACAATAGCATTCGATTAATCGTGCAGCCCTACTGCAGTATAGTCACTGTGCACCATTTGACAACCACTTAATATGTATGCTAAAATCTCACCTCCACAGGCATTCTGGTTACCTACGATTGATGACTGATGGGCTGCTGTCAGACGTCAGCCTCTGTGACGTGTTCTTCCCGCAGGTGGCATCATTCACCTTAATCTTGGAGTTTCACACATGGAGTTGCTCACCGTAGGACTTTTGACCTGTAAATAGATTGGCCTTGATGCCAAGTTGTATTTCTTTGTTAATTTTATATCTGTATCATTAAAACTTTTTTGTAAAACATTGTAAAGTAATCTGTTCACATTTTCTGTTTTGTTTATAAGGTTGTAACAAAGTGCTCGATCAAACTGTCTTGTGCTCAGCACCTGCAGGTTTAGCATCTTGTGAGTCTGAAGAAATGTCAATGGAACAATTTTTTAATTAAATATGTTTATACAACTGTCCAAAGATGTGGTTTTGAAGCCTTTCAGACATGCTTATAGTTGATGTGTGTAGCTCAACATAATTCCACCTGTGAGTGCAAATTGCTTTTATGCCGTTCTTTTACTGGGTTTTGTTTTCTTGTTTTTTTTGTAGTTTGCTTTTGCAATACTGGCATTTTTTAAATCGCTTATAAAAACAAATCTCATACAAATATACACACTGACCACCCCTCTCTTGAGTTTCATTTGGTTCAAGTTACGTTGCACTTATTGAGGAAACAGTTGTTTTTATGCTGATTTTGAGGGAAAAAGGGGAGAATGTTAATTCAATGCCTCAAATGAAGATTGTGCCATTGTAACTGTTACCTCTTTAATTCATTAAATCTTTCAAGAGGTTACTTTGCATCCAAATGGCTGTTTTCATTTGTTTTCTCGGGTTAGTTGTCAGAAGGTTTAATGACCACCATAGGATCCTTTAAGTAACTGAATTTAATTTTATTAGGATCCAACTTTATCTTTATTTTTTTTATTTGGAAGTCCGTTTATATGAAATACATTGTAATATAATTTTAAAATGTAATTTTAACTGAATATATGCACAAAAATAGGAATATTTTGTTTTATTTTTGTATTTCCCCAGTATCATTTTTAAAGGCGTGTAAAAAAAGTTTACAAAAGAACAAACTCTGTAAATTGAACACTTGAGGCATGTAAAGAAAAGGTATGCTATATAGGCCTATTATTTGTGAACAATATTTTTGTGTAATTTCCACCAGCTTTAAATCTGCCAAATTGTCCAAAAAGTGGAAATATATAATTTGTGTGCATTTAGGAAGCATACTATGAATTCAGCTTTTCAAGACGATGGTTCGGCCATGTTATTAATAATAAAACTTGTTGAACGCCTTACTTTCACGCTGAATCACGCTTTGTGGCTAATACAGCGGATGTGATCTAAATTCTGTTGCTTTACGTAAAAATAAATATGTTAAACAAGTCCCCCAAATCACCGGTTGATTTTCCCATCAGAGATGAATTTACTATCCATTTTAGTTTAGCCTACGTTAGGGTGACCATTTTTTCGGAGACAGTCCCGGTTTTTGGTGTCTTGAACCCGCCTGTACCGAAATGTCCCTGTTTTACAGCACGTTCAAAACAGCCCTCAATTCCAAATACATTGCAAAAAAGTAAGATCACCAGAGGAATCGTGTAGTGATTATTTTCACCAACAGAGGGGGCTGCGAGCTACACTGAATGCTTGTTTTTGCGCCGTTACTTCAAGTTCAAGTTCAAGTTCAAGTTGAGCTTTATTGTCATTC
>NW_015621757.1:0-2562 GCF_001515605.1 Sinocyclocheilus anshuiensis | reverse complement strand
AAAGTGTTAAGGACATGGATATGGCTTTGGGAGAGCCACTTGTGGAAAGAGTTCTTGGCGTTCAATGGTGTGTATCCTCTGATGAATTCCAGTTCAGAGTGACCGTCAAGGAACACCCAAATACCAGAAGAGGAGTACTCTCTACAGTAGCATCCATCTATGATCCATTGGGGTTCGTAGCTCCTTTTATTCTCCGTGGAAAGCAGATCCTACAACAATTGTGTCGAGACAAAGTAACTTGGGATGAGCCACTCCCACCAGAGCTAAGAGCAGAGTGGGAAATCTGGCTACAAGATCTTCGAAACTTATCTAATGTAAGGATCCGAAGGTGCTATATCCCAGATAACTTTAAAGATGTCAAGCAGTACGAACTTCACCACTTCTCAGACGCAAGTGTCATCGGTTACGGGGAATGTACTTACCTCAGAGCAATCGACGTCAAGGGAGATGTTCACTGCACGCTAGTAATGGCAAAGGCACGGGTTGCTCCTACCAAGGTAACCACAGTGCCACGGCTTGAGCTGTCGGCTGCAGTTGTGGCAGCAAGAACAAGTGTTATGCTGAGAAATGAGCTTGAAATAGAGGGTATTCAAGAACATTTTTGGACTGACTCAAAGGTTGTCCTCGGCTATATAAACAATGATGCCAGACGGTTTCATGTGTTTGTAGCGAACAGAATCCAAAGAATCAAGTCTACTACAGATTCTGCACAATGGCACTTTGTAAGGTCTGAAGATAATCCTGCGGATCATGCGTCAAGAGGTCTCTCCGCAGATCAGCTTGTTGTTTCAAATTGGTTCACTGGCCCGGATTTTTTGTGGGAAAGAGAGCTACCCAGAGGAGATGTTATGGTGGGAGAAGTCTATGATCATGATCCGGAACTTCGAAAGGCCCTGGTGCTCAACACCAAGGTGAGAAAGGAGAGGTCATTGTTAGACAGCCTAACAAAGTTCTCTGACTGGAAAAGAGCTGTCAAGGCTATTGCTCTTCTAAAGCGCCATGCTAAGCAGATCAAAGGCATCAAAGATAAAGTAAGTGGAGCTACAAGTATTGAGGAAAGGAAGGAAGCAGAGCTGTTTATAATTATGTTGGTTCAAAGGGAAGCATTCAGCAGTGAAATCAGAGGTATAGAGCAAGGCAAGGAAGTAAAACCCAAAGACAAGATAAACAAACTACACAAACTGAGTCCGTTTGTAGATGAACATGGTGTGCTTAGGGTTGGAGGACGTTTGACAAGATCTGTTCTTCATCCGCATGTCAAGCATCCTGCCATTGTGCCAAATAAGGGTCATGTATCATCATTACTTATTAAGCACTACCATGAAAGGGTGCATCATCAAGGAAGAGGAATAACTGCCAATGAATTGCGATCCAATGGAGTATGGGTCATAGGATGCAGCAGTGCAGTTGCCTCACATATTTACAAGTGCACAACATGCAGAAAGTACAGAAGGAACACACAAGATCCAAAAATGGCGGATTTGCCAGAAGAAAGAATGGAAATGACACCTCCTTTCACATATTGTGGCATAGATTGCTTTGGACCGTTCTATGTGAAGGAAGCAAGAAAGGAACTAAAGAAATATGGTCTTCTTTTCACCTGTATGTGCTCTAGAGCCATACATATTGAAATGCTTGATGACCTCACTACAGATGCCTTTATCAACGCATTGCGTGGATTCATTGCAATACGCGGACATGTAAGACAGTTGAGATGTGATCAAGGCACTAACTTCGTAGGTGCAAAGGGAGAGTTCTTGAATGCAATGAAGAATTTGGATCATGAACGGTTGAAGGAATATGGATGTGAGTTCATAATGAACTTCCCATCATCGAGCCATATGGGAGGCATATGGGAGAGACAAATAAGGACTATCAGAAGTGTTTTAACCGCAATCCTTGACCAGTCTGCTAAACGACTTGATAGTGCCTCGCTCAGAACCTTTCTGTATGAAGTGATGGCTATTATAAATAGCAGACCTCTGACAACCGAGCATTTAAATGACCCAACAAGCTTTGAACCTCTCACGCCCAATCATATTCTTATGATGAAGTCTAACATAATATTCCCACCTCCAGGTGAATTTGTGAGTCAAGATTTATACTTGCGCAAGAGATGGCGTCAGGTGCAGTTTTTGGCAAACGAATTTTGGTTAAGGTGGAAGAAGGAGTATCTCCTTAATCTTCAGCAAAGACAAATATGGCAGAAGGAGAAAAGAAATACGAAGGTTAACGACATTGTCATCCTGCAGGAGGACAGTTCTCCACGTAACCAATGGAGATTGGCAAGAGTGACAGAGGTGTATCCGAGCACTGATGGAAAGGTACGAAAGGTGAAACTGTTAATTAGTGACTCGACCTTAGACAGCCAGGGAAAACGCATTTCCAAGCCAGTCTACCTTGATAGGCCCGTACAAAAGACAGTTTTACTGCTTGAAGCAAAATAAAGGTTATGGTTGAAATTAAGGTGGAAAGGTTTAAATTGTGAGGTGAAATGACAAAATAGTCATTTGGTGGGAGTATAACTGCCATACATGTTGTTTCTGTTATTTAACATGTTTT
>NW_015621756.1:0-2559 GCF_001515605.1 Sinocyclocheilus anshuiensis | reverse complement strand
TGGGGGATTGAGCTTGTCGGTGGTTCCAGCACCTGCTGCTGTAACTGTAGATGCAGCTTTACAGAGAGATGAGGAAAAAAAAAATCTCCCACTGAGCAGCAGGGAGAAGAAAATAATATGTGAGGCTGCTTCCACTATCTCCAAACCTGCATTCTGTCTCTCTCTCCTCCACATCTACAAGGCAGTCACATGTAAACAAGCGCAATGATTGTATCAAGTAACTCTTCGCCTGTCTGCAAAACTTTTCTGCAAGCAAACACGACAAGTAATGAAGAAGTGGCTGGGTTTGGCAGTGCTAATCTGTAGTGACAAGTTCGCTAATGCTGAGAGAGAGTGCTGCTAACACTCATTAACCACAAGAATGAGTGAACTGAGTGTGTGTGTATGTGTGTGTCGCTCCAAGGGCCTGTGGATAAGTGTGTGATGAGCACAGATAAGTGGTCTCCCAATGCTGAAGGATGCAATGAGGTAATCTTTTGTCAGATAGGTACTACACTTGCTGTGAAGTGCTCTAGATGTGCGTGTGTGTGTTCGTGTTTTATCTGCAGGGACCAAGTGTAACGACAAAGACTGTGAAACCTGAGAAAACAACATTGTGTGGCTTACCTTGAGCTTCAAAAATGACCAAACAATGCTTTATTTTACATGTACAAAAGCTGAAGGTTTAGGTTTAATGCATTTTGATTATAACTAGCTTCATGTGAGATTAAAAATCAGTTGAAGATGAAATGAGGTTGGATTTCCTCATCCATAAAGCACAAAAGCATTGTTTTATGTGAGTAATTCATATTATAGATATTACAAATAATTTAAATAATAATTGTATTTAATTTTTAATGCATTTTGGGATTCAGACATATCATTTTGTCCATGAAATATGACACCCCTTAAAACAGATATAAACTCAGAATCCAGAGAATCAAAAGTCTGGATTGTCAAGCCAAGACACCTTTATTTATGTAGTCCTTTTGTACAATATAGATTGTTTCAAAGCAGCTTTACAGTTATAGACAAGAAAAACAGTCAGTCCCAATGATGCAAATAAAATTAAACTCTGCTGCTCTAATAGTGTACAGTCATTATTAAATAAACAGTCACTGTGAGATATGAACTCATAATTCAGAGGAAAAAAAGGTCAAATTCTGAAATCTGAACTCAGAATTCCAAGATAAAAAAAAAAATTAAAAAAAATTGCTAAATCAAAACTCAGAATTCAGAGAAAACCTGTCTGAATTTGTAAGCTATAAACTTGTAATTATGAGAGGGAAAAAAGTCAGAGCTGCAAAAAAAAAATACACAAGTTTTGTGAGATGTTAACCCAAAATGTTGACATATAAACTCAAAATTGCCAGTAGTTAGAATTGTGTATTAAACTCCAATTTATCCAAATCGAAGAATGTTTTTAGCTCACAATTCAGAGTTGTTCTCGCAATTCCAAGAACATGGATGCAATTTACAATTCTGACTTTTTTTGTTGGAATTTTGAGTTTGCATTTCACATTTCTGTGTTTTTTCCCCTAACAAATACGAGTTTATATCTCTTAGTCAAGTTTTTATTCCTTTCGCAATTCTGACTTTTTTCTTGGAATTCTTTTATGTACAGAATTGCCAGTTTATATCTTCTATGCAAGTCAATAGGGTGCCTGCACCATGATTTAAAAAGCAGCAAATGAAGTCCTACTCACAGGTGTTCTAAATGCATACTGATTCATCCGTGTCTTCACACTATAGTTTACTTTACATGCCTCCACATTCTCCCTGTTCAGTCCTGAGGGCCTGAGCATAGATTTCCATTACGGCTTTGCTGTAGGACAGAGTAAGAGCTTCCTCAAGCGTGCTGTGAAGATTAGCCAACATGCTTCCTGATGGGGAACCCGATAAAGCTGAAGAAAAATCACAGAATGCCCTCATTTTATCTTGTCTTATCTTCATCTCTCTATCACTCTCCCCTCGTGCCAGGTTTCTCTTCTTTGCTCTGTCCTTGTCCCTTAAGACAGGGGTGAGAATGCTCACACCGCACAGTTCATTTTCGCACAATCACTGTATCTTTATATATCATCTCCCAGAAGTGCATCATGGGAAGTGTGTGAACTAGAGTAGATGGGATGAGCCAAATCCTATTAGCATGCTTGAGCCTCACATTTCTAATGATTGATGTAATTCTAAATGAGTTCTTGCATTTTCTGCTCTGTTTTTGGGAGAAAACAGTCAAATTCTAAATGAAGTCATAGCAAAACAATATCCTTTTGTCATCATTTGCTTATCCATCATTTGATAGAAGGATGAGATTCTTCAGAAATCTGCTAATCTTTCATAACTATTACTGCGAATAGACCCAAACTGCTTTATACTACATCGATTTGCAAAGACGAATCTTGCACATTTGACTTTTTCACATTCACTTTTAAAATAATCCTTTTTTCCCCCCTCGACTTCTTTCAAGGACTCATTATCTTTTTTCATAATGTCGAGGAACAGCGAGTAGTTGTTCATCATGGTGTTGTGGCATTTGAGAAGACAGTGCTGATATTTAGGCTGTGTTTAAACTCTGAGCATGGC
>NW_015621755.1:0-2548 GCF_001515605.1 Sinocyclocheilus anshuiensis | reverse complement strand
ACTGATCGTGTTTTGTGGCGAAATATTGATCTGATGTCACCCACCGCTCTCATTCTCTCGCTTTCTTTGTGTAGCTCTTTTTCTCCCTCATGTAAATCTGATGACTTTAAGATGCATGTGACTGGACATTTAAAGATTCTATAAATGGCATTAGAAGTGCTTCAGCTAACAAAATTGAGTAGGGAATTTTTATTTAAACTAGTTTTAGTCATTTGCATTTACTAGTTTTAGAGCAAACGTTGACTTATAATTAGTGATAGAGCAATATTAACCAGGCTGATTAATTGACTTATTTTCATTTTTTATTTTATTTTATTAGATTATTGATTCTATTAAGTCTTTTGGGCAACATATCATATCAGTGTTATTACAGTATAGTATATACAGTAGCATAGTATATTTGAGATGCTGTTATAATTTTATTAATATTTTAATTGTTTTTATTTTACTGTTTGTTGTTTTCATTTCGTTTTTCCTTAAAGTTTTAGTAATGTTTTATTTTTTGCCATATTTTTATATAAAATAATAAATAAATAAATAAAATAGGTTTAAGTTTTTATGTTTATTTTATTTTTCATTGAATGTTTATTTCAAGTACCAAAAATGCTTGAATGGATTTAGTTTTAGTTAACTATAATAACCCTGATATATAAAATCTGCTGACAGCCTAATTCAATACATTTTGTGTAAATATTGTAAAATAAGTGTTTAAATCTCTCTAGATATCTGCACCCATTTTGGCAGATCACTAATTCTCCGTTTTGATTTTTCTTGCATTGATTTTTCTTGCATTAAGATCATGCAAAGCATCAGATCTCAAGGTTTTCTGCTTTTGTCTTCAGAAACTAGCTTCAGCTGCATCCGCATGTATAATTCAGTGGTGATCAGACAGCGGTTTGTTTTTGTGAAGTCATGGACATAATGTACCGAGAGAACTGGCAGAGTAAAACTACAACGTGAAATTTACCTTAATGCATGTTCCTGGTTTTATAGTCAATGATTCATCAGTGCATCTCATTGCAGTAAAATGTAATGGTTTGCTCTAACTCTGAAAAGACTTTCCTTATCCACTGACGTCATGTAGGCCGTGTGGGCTGTTGCTTAGTATTAATGTTTCATGTGTGTTGTGTTTGTTTTTGTTGCGCTCTTTTTCCAGGTAAAAGAAAATAATGTACAGAGAAATGGAGTCGGAATTAGTCACATGAAACAGAGATGTAAAAATGTGGCACTGATTTTAGATTATATGAATGAATATAAATACATTTAAAGGTCAAAAAATCCTTCAGGAATTATAATGGAATATGGATTCAGTCCGAAAAGGACAAATACGATTTATTGGGTTTATCAGTAGCCAGTACATTGATATGTATTATAATAATATAATTGTTAAAAATTCACAAAAAAGTGTTTTACTGAAGTTGTTTGCTGATGCCAATAGCCTTAAAATGGCCATATACCATCTAATTAATATACTTACACAATTTGTTTATTGCACATAAGAATCCTCAGAGAATCCAGAACGAATCAAATATAATCCTAAAATGAAAATCCTGTTTTTATTCTAATTAATTTATCTCTGAATTTCTGAAGATCTAGAGGATCTTAGACAGTGTATATATATATTTTTTTTTCAGCATGGCTTCCAAATTCTGATGCATATTCCATTAGCAATCCTTTGCACAGTTATAGTTTATTTATTGTTATTGTTTTTTTTTTCATTTCCATGCATTTTGCTTGATGTTTTTCAGAACAAACAGAAATTACATTTAAAAAAATTTCCCCCAAATTTCAGTTCATCCTGTTGAATTGAAAAGAATTTTAGTACATTTTTATTTGATTTATGTTGCAGTGTTTCCAAATTTTTCCATTAACCATCAGTAGCATTCCTTTAGGATTTTTTATACTTCAAATTAAATTCAATCTGATTTCTTACAGATTTCAATATATAGAGGCTGATGAAACAGGCTGGTCTTTGGGTTCCTCATTAATTACTGAAGGTGTGAGCTGATACTCAATACAGGCCAGAACTGATCGATTTCATACGGCTGGGTCTTTCAGGGATCCGAGCGAACGACGGCGGTGTGGTTAGGACCGTTCCACTGGACGTTTCCTCGCACACACATTGATTTACATTTGCCAGCGAGCAAAGATAAACCAGCGGTGCGAGAGCAGCTCTTACCCGTTTGATGAAAGGCCATGGAAACCTGAGGTATTGATCGGATTGATTGAACTCTACCCCTTTTAGAAAAGCCCAAAGTTGACACCCCTCTCCCACAACGGAAATGGTAAATCCCTTTGAATAATATAATTGCTTTTTTGATCGCACTGTAAAGCGCCATGAGATCCCGTCCTGATGGAGTCAGTGTTGCGTGGACGCCCATTGACGGCTGAGATTGCGTCTCCATGTGTGTGTGTGTGTGTGTGTGTGATCATTTCGGCCGCAGTAAGCAGAATACCAAATGATGACGGGGAAATTCACTGCTCTACAAAAGCAGCAGTCTGGAGCTTTTATCCAGAGCAGCACTGAACAGAAAGCCATCAGGGCCTC
>NW_015621754.1:0-2556 GCF_001515605.1 Sinocyclocheilus anshuiensis | reverse complement strand
GGACCAAAAAAAAAAAAAAAAGTATCTAGCCTCTAGCCTCTTTGGCATTCATATCGCTCCTATTTAATCAACATATTATAATGGGGTAATACCCAGGTATTTCTGTATATTATAGAATAATGCTTAGTACAGCAAAATAACAAGTCACATACAATTGTACATATAGCGTGTGCATAAACTTTTAAAAGAGTTGAGAAGTCATTATGTCTAAAATGTTAGTCTTATATTGTCGGTCCCAAAATCAATGTGGTCCTTGAGACCCAGCTAACAGCTTAATCTCCAATTAGAGTCTAATCAGTTGTCTAGACTGCCCTTTAATGTATTACTGCAATAGTTCCAATATTGTTGGTGGTGTATATTCCTTCTCTGGTAACTGGTAACCCCAAAACTTTAGCTTTATAGTGTTGCATATTTTTTAAAGACTTAAAGGTTGATGCCTTATCAAGCATAGACTGGTTGTCATCTTCGTAATTATATTATTAAACTCAAAAATGAAGATAAAAAATTCAGGTTCTGTTCTCTAAAACACAATTTAAAACCCATTTTGCCTCAGAAAACTAATTCTTAGTAAAACAGGAAATTCAATGAGGAAAAAGGTATGGCAGGACTGGATTTTTATCCATTTGGAATTCAATGGACCATGAAAACTGGCCATCCAATACCAAAAAGGAGGCAGTTGGTTGGACAGAAAGTGCTGAAAACTAGTATTTCAATTAAGATGAGGTCAAATTAAAATGCAGTTGGCCTTGATTAATACAAAGGCAGACGATGAGTCTGTCCCTTTATAATGTGTCAACGATTAGGCATTGAAACCATGTTGAAGTAGTGTCCTTTCATGCTCAGAAAAAAAAGAAAAAAACAAACTATTTTATGATGTACTGTTCTAGATTTTAATCTAAAAAATTTATTACTGGTTGAATTAAGTGGCTTGAATATTATTGCAATATTATGGGCTTTTTCATAATCAGCACAAAGAGAATTCTGCCTAGGGTTGGTTGTTATGACCAAAATCGTGATGGTACGAATATTTTCGAGTATTGATCACAACGTAGTTATCTTTGCTGTAAATTCAAAGATAATATAAATTACTGCATGCTAAATAACCATGTGGTTAAATTAAAAACCAGTTTACACATTCAAGGTACTTCATCTCATTTGTATATTTTCTATTTTTATTTGGAGCTTAATGGAATTAAATGAAAATATGTGAAAACATGCTGTATATTATTGAAGCAAGTTGCGTTGCTTGACCATAATTTTGTGCTAGTACAGAATCTTCACCGACTTACACATTTCTACTATTATACTTCCCAGTTCTACAGAGTGTTTTGATGTCATTGTTTCTGCTAAGACAATTCTTTGGCTCTTGCTAAACTACCCAAGCTCATCAGTTCTTCCTCTTTTCTGTCATTTTGCAGCATGTGAACTGATGACACAGGGGATCCTAGCCTTGGTCACATCTACAGGCTGTGCCTCGGCCAGTGCTCTGCAGTCCCTGACAGATGCCATGCACATACCACACCTTTACATCCAGCGAAACGCTGAAGGATCACCTCGCACCGCATGCCAACTCAATCCAAGCCCCGATGGAGAGCGATACACCCTCGCAGCACGACCGCCTGTCCGTCTAAGTGATGTCATGTTGACGTTAGTTGGTGAACTGCATTGGCAGAAGTTCATCGTCTTCTATGACAGTGACTATGGTGAGTGACTGACTGCAAGACAGAGGAAATCCTGCTTTTGGGAGAAAAAAAAAAATATATAAAAAAAATATATATATAAGTTACAGGTTACATTCTGATGAACAGTTAATATTGAGTATTTGTTGTTGTGTGATTCCATGTGATAATTAGTGGTTTGGTTAAAGCTGTGTTCACACTAACAGTGATTAATCGTTGGAGTCTCTGAGCTGTTGGTTTTTGTAGTAGCATTGCTTTGCTGCTCATTTGCATAGATATTTAGTTTGTGTTTGTTTAGTTATTTATTACCATTGTTGTTGTTATCATTAATATTAATTTTCAGTTTGGGCTGGTTTATCAATTTGGACATATTACAGTAAACGGTAAAACTACAATAAGTTTACAATAAACACTAAAAATGAACAATAAAAAATAATAAACAATATAAAAAAACATTATTAATCTGAACTTTTAATCTAGATTGATTATGCCTTGTTCACTGATAATTAACAAATGCTACTTTATACAGTATATATTAGTATATGTATAATTAACATTACCCAGAATTAATTTATGGTGTTGTTCACTGAATAATTTAATAACTGTGGTACAGTGATTTATTTTATTTACTTATTTTTAATTAAATACATTTTAATTAGATTGTAATTGTATATTAAATGCAGAGCAAATTAAAGGCAGTACAATAAATACTATGTATAGATGCTTTACAATCAAAATGATACTTTGTTTTCAGACTATAAATGAGAATAATATTTTTAGTATTATATTAATCATTGAATAAATGGTGGAAATACATTTTTCATGACATTTACCTTGTAAGAATCTATAGTCTGCCCCGACCCAGATTCCACTCCAC
>NW_015621753.1:0-2431 GCF_001515605.1 Sinocyclocheilus anshuiensis | reverse complement strand
CACACACACACACACACACACACACACACACACACAGACACAAAAGAGTCAGACAACTGTGTTAAATAACAATCTAATACTTCCCTTCACTCACTTTGGTCTGGTCCAATGTGCACTGAACTTATAAGGGTGGTTTGGTCACAGTGAGGAAAATACACTGTGACAGAGAATGAAAAATAGCAACACTGTAAAACACACACACACATACACACAAAATAGACTCTACATGAATTAAAATATTTGAAGTATGTAAAGCTGAGACAAATATCATGAACTTCAAAGACAATATCTTTACGTTTTATATCTATTTTTATAAATTTACTACTACTGCTATTATTAACAGTCAGCCATGATTAATTATACTATTGTTTAAATTCTATGATTTTTCAAGAATATACAGAAAATACAGCAAAAACAGTAATATTGTGAAATATTTTTCTTTTTAAAATAACTTTGCTATTTTTTCTATATCATAAAACATCATTTATTGCTGTGATGACAAAGGCAAAGGTTTCATCCTTTAAAAATCCTTCAGAAATGCTGATTTGGTGCTCAAGAAAATTGTGAATCACACTTGAAAATGGTTGTGCTGCTGTTTAATATTTTGTGGAAACTGTAATACATTTCTCCAGGCTTCTTTAATAAATAGAAAGTTAAATATGTCAGCTATTTTAAGGAAACCTTTTGTAACAATTTAAAAGTAATTACTGTTTTGACTCATTTATTTTGTCCTTGCTGAATAAAAGTATTAATTACTTTAAAACAAAAAATAGCATTCAGATAAAACAGCTATTATAAGACTACTCATATGACTGAACTTTTATGGGGTTACAAGATTTCTTTTTTCCCCCAAAAGCATTATTCATTTATTTTTAGTTAGGAAACAGCCTTTAACAGCATAAAAAAGAATTGTCTGTGTACTGCTAAAGAAATAACACTATTAAATTATGTATATTTTATTGCTTAATCAATACTGAATACTTTCCCGTCTGTGAATCAGGTAGACATTTTCTAATGAAAAAGAAGTTTAATTTCTTTATTACAACAAGAAAGATGCAATCACTCCCAGCAACACAAACACATGCTTTGTATGTAACCACAATGTCTGTCATGAATTTGGAAGCAAACAATTCAGACATAAGAAGATCAACAAACACATGGGCGATAGTGATGTGTCTTTGTTCTGATTGTTAACTCAACTCTCTGTATGAAAAGTGACAGGCAGTGAAGAAAAGCAATCAGAACCTCTGGACTGACCAATTAAATGCCACATGTAGTTAGCTTACACACACTCTCTCTTGTCTATTACTGCATCACTGTCAGCAAGAGAAAGACAGGCGGGTCTATCCATGTAGTCAGTGAATTTGATGAGAAAACACATCAAACCATTTAAACTGCTAACAGTTTTAGCACCTGCCTCTGAGCTACAGCTGTATTCGGATGTGAAATGACACACTCAGCACCATTGTTCATCCAGAGGGACTCGATAAAGGAAAAACGACCATTGTGATTGATATGTGCCCACTTCAGTGGTGAAATAATGGCTTTGTGACTGTCGGTGAACCGCATGCATCCACGGGTGAATAATTCACTGATCCTGGATCAGGTTCTGGCTCCTGATCAACTTTTCTAAAGACCACACATACATTATTGATCCTCTGAACAAACAACAGACAATTGACTTTCATCTGCTCCATAATTTACTGCGTCCTGCCTTGTCAAGTCACTAGACTTTTGTTGAAGAGGTCAGAACTGGAGAATTCACAAGCCTTTGACTAACTGGGTGAGGGTTTAGAAATGAACAGCTAAAAGCTAAAATATCTATCAATTTGCAGTCATTTTATAACTAGACCATGTAAAGACCATGCATCAATATACCCATATTTACTAAGGTAATGTAAAAAGAACATGTTTTTTTCTAAGCATTACTCAACCACCAAATTAATTTCCTACAATATACTGAAACAAATTTAGTTTTATTCGTATGACACAGTCAAGTTGATTTCTGATTATCTGTGATCTGATCTGTGTTCTAAATGGTAACCAGTCTTGTCTTCTTTTTACTACTTTACTGTTTCTAATATTACCTTTTATCCAAAGCGACTTACAGTTGGGGAATACATCAAGCATTTTTCTGCATATTCGCTGTAGTTGTCATCAGCAGCAGATCCTATTATAGAGCAGGAGTGCTCTCTCTTCCAGTGATATCACTAAGTTTAAATACATGAAAATGCAGCCCAACTTCTGATATACATCCACTGACATAAAACGTTACATTACATTGGACTCAAACTCACTTCTAAACTAACTCCCACTACTTTTTAAAACACAGTGACTATTTATAAGCTACACATACTTCTGTTAAAAAGTTTGGGTTTCTATAAGACGTTTTAAAGGGGTCATATGATGCTGCTAAAAAGAACATTATTTG
>NW_015621752.1:0-2556 GCF_001515605.1 Sinocyclocheilus anshuiensis | reverse complement strand
TTATTATTGTCATATCCTGCTCCCGCCCATATTCGCAGCAGCGTCGGAAAAAATTTAGCACGTTCAAAGTCTAGTGTGACCGCCCCTTTACTGTAGCAATCACGTAGCAACTAGCATAACTAGCGGTAACTACTTGTTCACAGAGAAGAACCATTGATCAATGTACAACTTTTACAGCCATTCTGCAGTGTATTCACAAAAATTTGCCTTGACACTCCTAGATTTTTAAAGTTGAACTGCTTTGTTTTTCTCTGAGCTAAAAAGCTAGGCACGTTTAGCGCTTAGCGTCAGATTACATGGTCCTTAAGGTGAGAGTGTAATACACTCTTATGAAGCGACGATGATACAGACTTTCCTTTCACACACAATCTCAGGCTGTTTAGGTCCATTACAATCTTTCGGAGGTAAGGATCTCTTTCAGGCAACACCGAGAGCCCAGAATCTGCTCAAGTATAAAATTAGCACTTACCACACTTTCAGACTAGCACACGTGTGTACGTACACAGACTGGCAAACGCTTTGACAAACGCACACATAAATGTGAGAAGCATAGGATAGGCTCCATCCAGGAGGTGAGTGCCTCTAAATGACAGGTAGGTGAAGAGCATGCTGATAATAGCTTCACCTCTCCCATTGACCTGATGGGGTGAGTAGGATGGAGAAGGAGAGCACGGCGAATCAATGCAGGGCACTTATCATGATTGTTCACAATCAGAGAGATGACAGTGTGAAAGCCGGTTACATTGCCCGTTCGATTCTCGCTCTCTCGCGTCTTTGTTGGACAAAATACAAATGAGATCTGTTTAACGTCTCAATTGCTTTTCATAGATCGCAATGGAGGTGTTTGCTAAAAGGGTTAGTTGCCTCAAAAAAAGGAAAATTCTGTCATTATTTATTCACTCTCATCGTGCTCTAAACATGTTTCTTTTGTCCACGGAGCACAAAAGGAAATGTTAGGTTTATGTTTATACTATACCATACAGTGACAGTAAATAGATGCTGTCAAGCTCAACGTGTCCGTATGACACGTATGCTGTATAAGCATGTATTCGGGAGCTGTATTTTATGAGGAATAACAGTATTATCATTCAGACTTTGTCAGAAAAAAGAAGTAAATAAGATAAAGACAAGAAAATTGTAAGATTTAATTTGAATTATTCCTATATAAGATTGTTTAATTCAATTATTGTTAAGGTTCAGATGATTGCTTGATTCATTTATTTATTCATTACGTTTGGTTGAATTGATTTATAGATTCATTAAGGTTTTGATTGATCCCTTAAATCATTTATTCATATAAGATTTAGTTCCGTTGATTGGTTCTTTCATTAGATTTGGTTGAATTGATTTACTGACTTATTAATCATATTTTGATTGGTTTGTTTGTATGTATATAGTAGTTACTTTGATTAATTTATTTATTTATTGATGAAGTTCAGTCTATTGACTGATTGATTACATTTAGCAGAATTGATTGATTCATTAATAAGATTTTCATTCATTCATTAATTCATTTATTCACTAAACAATTAATAAATACGATTTTTATTAATTTATTGTTAAAGTTCAATTCATTCATTCATTTATTATATTTGGTTGAAGTGATTTATTGATTCATTAATAACTTTTATTGATTTGTTTGTACATATATAATATTTCAATCGATTGATCAATTAATTTATTGTTTAGTTGGTTGATTGACAGTTTCATTCATTCATTAGAACGGATTCACTGATTTGTTGATTCATTAATAAGATTTTGATTGAATCAGCAAATCATTCATGAATCATTTATCCATATTATTGAATCATGTATTCATGTATAAAATTTAGTTTAATTAATTAATTGTTATTAATTGTTCAGTTGATTGACTGATTCATTCATTAATTACAATTGCCTGAATTGGTTTATGAATTCATTTTGATTGTTTGTAGACATGCAATACATATTTTTTGATTTATTGATTCATTTATTGTTAAGGTTCAGTTTATTATTTATTTATTTAATCATTAACATTAATGTGATTGTGATTGATTGATTTGCTTGTTTGTTCGCTGGTGTGTTTGTTATTTAAACTTATATTTTTCCCCCTGAATCAAGTGATCTGGTCTTTGCTCTCCTATTGATATACTGTAGCCCTAGGCTCCTATTTTATTAACAGTTTATATTTCTCCAATGGACTTTTAGGAGAAACATCTGAGATAAAAGCATAACTGAGAAATCCAGTATAAAGCTCTTGAGCTATGAAATGCAACCTTACAGCAATAAAAATATCCTTTGGCCTCTTCATAATACAGCTCTGCTTCCTCCACACATGCTTATAGACGGTCGAGTTCTGAGAAATCCATGTGTTCGGCCACACTGTGGCCTTCATAGAAGCAGCAAACACACACACGCTCTCTCCACACCTCACACACTCTCCCACCCACCCACACACACATCCTCTCCAAACCCACAGAGCCGGAGGGGTTTGTGCTAATCATACTGCAGTCTCCAGGACTACAGCTCTCGTTCATGGCAGGTCAGCTGTGCATCAATTATTCATGCTCTGATATT
>NW_015621751.1:0-2546 GCF_001515605.1 Sinocyclocheilus anshuiensis | reverse complement strand
TGTGTGTGTGTGTGTGTGTCAGTGTGTGTGTGTGTGTGTGTGTGTAAACTAGAAAAAGTGTTCAGGACAAAACACTTGTATGTGTATCAGTGGCACTGAAGTGTCAGCTTCATGTGTTTGAGTCTGTAGTCAGATCCAGCTAAAGGGAACACATCTGAGATTCAGATCAACAGACTGAATGTAGCTCAGCTATCAGCTGATGATGAACGAGAGACGTGTGTGTCTTTGGACTGCCGGTCATTTCGTTTGACTAGTCGTGACCTTCACACTCACACAGTGAGTTTCGAGCTGTCAGCACTGAATGCTTCACAAACGCTCATCTAGATCAGCTCAGATCTCTGCGTGTTTCCTTCATCTAAAGAGTCTGCTCAGTAAAGACTGTAAGGCATAGTTCACTAAAAATAAAAAAATATATATAACTTGCTTTCCTCAGTGGAACACAGAAGAAGATATTTTGAGAGATGTCTGTTTTTGTCCATATAATGAGAGGTAATGTGTCCAGTGGTGTTTTGGTCCCAGTGTTTTTCAAAATATCTTTTTTTTTTCCTCACAAGAAAGGAAGTCATACTGACTTGGAGCCACATGAGGGTCAATACATGATGACAGAATGATCATTTTTGGTGAACTGTTCCTTTAAGCCAATAATCAGTGATTCAGATATTTCATTTTCTACTTCTGCTCTATTTCACACTGTTCATCATCCCTTACTGGCATTTACATTTGTTTCATCATTTTCACTAGAATGATATATGTGATTTTTAGTTTCTGCACCAGTAGCATCAGCATTTGGGAATGTGTTGAAATGGAGGCGGATGAATTCAGAACAGCATATTAACATAAACTACAGCCAGATACCGAATGAGTGGTGCTCTATTGGTCAGTCAAACAGATGGCCCAGTCTAAACTCATGAGATCTGTGTGAGTCAGAAGTTGATGTCAGGTGTCTCAATTGAACAGCGATCAATGCTGTTAAAGTGTCACAGAGGCTCTGTTCAGATCTGTTGTGACTCCGATCATAACGGTGTGAGCAGCACAAGACACATGGAATCTGATTTGGATTTGAGGCTTGCAGTGTGAACGTATCCAGATTCACTCCTCAGGAATCAAGCGGCCGGTGACTGTGAGCAGATCCGCTCATGTTGGCTGCGTTGGAGCCTGTTCTCCTGAACTTTCTGGCCAACAGTTTTGCAGTAATGAACCTAATTCAGCTGAGCTGTTAAACGTCTCTCAGGTCAATATCACAACTAGACACTGATGAATCTGGTGTGCGATAGCAAGCGAAACACTGAACTAGAAGCGCCTCTAATGAGCCGCAGCAGGACGAGCGCTTGACCCGTGTGAAACTGTGGCTAAATGTGAAACTCATATCTGCTGTTGTCTAACACTGCTTTTCTAATGTTTCTCAGCGGGGCGTCTTGCATTCTGACATTTCATCTTCTCTCGCTCGCTGGCTTTGAACTGATCAGTTCTCCAATGAAAGATTAATGTGTGTGATTGCCAGATGTGTGACTATGAAGCATGGCACTAATCCAGTCTTTCTCTCTCTTTCTCTCCTCGGTGCGGTCCGGGAACAGAAGAGTACGCGGTGGAAGGTAAGCGGCTGATTAATAACAGTTAAAGATGCTGTGTGATGTTCAGGATTGGTGTCGGTGTCAGCGAGGCTGTTCTCAGATTGGACTGCGGTTTTGGCGACTTCCGGGGGCTTTGATTTGCTGCGAAGCGAGATTTACTCTTCCTCCTTTGTTTCTTTTCTTCTTATGAGTTGGTTTGATTTTTAGTCAGTTGAAATGGAGCAAATGCAGTCGAATGGCTCAGTGTCGTTGACCAAAAACTCAGTGCGGTTGTTTAGTGGCACAGCAGATCCAAACCCGCTGTCGTGTGGAAGTCCAGCATGTAGACTGGTTCTCATGCGAGACGCTGAAGGTTAAACCCTCCCAATGGTGTCCCTCTGGCGTCTGACAGACCAAACTCAGCTCGCATCCGTTGAGGGCCAGATGTATTTACCCATAATTCCCCCGCAGGCTGGATTTGTCTGCGTAATTGATGGCGCTGTGCTTCTCTCAGGTGTGTGTTTGGGGATAAGGCGCAGGTATCTGGATGTTTTCCCTCTATCAGGATGCTGCTGATGGATTACCCCTCTCTACCCAACATGCCTCGGGAGGCACGTCGCTATGGCAACAGAGCAGATGCGTGTGTGCGTGTGTGTGTGAGCGTGTGTGTGTGCGTGTGTGTGTGTGTGAGCTGATGATGATGGCAGAACACGCTTCATTGGCAGGAGCCTCATGGATGTTATCCACATGTTTCCAGTGTTTCAGCTTGATTTACACAAATCTGATAATAGCACAAGTTAGACATTTCCATTATTGTCTGAGCAGCAGAAGCTTCAGCACCATTTAATATCATTTTCAGGCATATCAATTTTCATATTACAATAATTTAAGCTTTTATCACAGTATTGAATTGTGTTACAAAAACATTAAGCCTTTTCCTCTTAGTAACAATTTTAAAGGGCTCATCGGATGAACATTTTCCACAAGTTGGCATGA
>NW_015621750.1:0-2556 GCF_001515605.1 Sinocyclocheilus anshuiensis | reverse complement strand
GACTAGAAACAAGACTAAGTAAGATAAGCCATTTTTTGCAGTGTAGTTACAATTGCTTGAGTTGCCATAACAGAATTTATTCACCGTATGAAAGCGTAATGTATCACAGCTCTTCACGCTGGTTTATAAAGACTCTGAAATATGCATCCATTATTTTAATGAATGCGCTCGTCTCGAATCTACAGCAAAGTTCGGTGCTAATGCCATCCTGGGCGTTTCCCTGGCTGTGTGCAAGGCTGGTGCTACAGAGAAGGGCGTCCCCCTCTACCGCCACATCGCAGACCTCGCTGGCAACCCAGAAGTCATTCTCCCTGTCCCTGTACGTGCTCACAATAATAAACAGAACAACTATCAATCTTTTCTGCTGTATATTACAGTGTTTGGACTGGTTTCCATCCACCTATTTAATGCAAATTTTGGGATATCACATAAAAATGCAGGATGCTTCCTCAAGTTGGATACATTATTTATTCTGTAAATAAACCAAAATGGAAACACATTTCCTGAATCAATTCTTCGATGTACATCTTAAAAGTCACGTGACTTTGCTCTGAACAAGTCATGTGACTGAATTCATCAGAGCATTTTGTCTGCACAGTTTTATTTGCTAGTAAGTTACCAATTTCAATAAAAGAGCCACAGTGGCTTTTTTTAAAATTAAATTTAACATTGATACAAGTTGATATTATTTTAAAAACATATTCTAAATATTTATAAATATCATACATAGCAGCTAATATCAGACAAAATTGCTGTATTGGTGTATACTTACTTACATCTGGTCTGGAATAAATGCCCCATGACATAAACCATAAACATTACTAAAGGATGCAAACTATGACACACTATAAATAGACTGTCTGTTTTCAAAGGCCTTCAACGTTATCAACGGCGGCTCCCACGCCGGCAACAAGCTGGCCATGCAGGAATTCATGATCCTGCCTGTCGGTGCCAGCAACTTCAAAGAGGCCATGCGCATTGGTGCTGAAGTTTATCACAATCTGAAGAATGTCATTAAGGAGAAGTACGGCAAAGACGCCACCAATGTGGGCGATGAAGGTGGCTTCGCTCCCAACATCCTTGAGAACAAAGAAGGTGAGAGTCTGGAGTTTCATGATAACAGGTCTAGATCTAGATCTGCCTCAGTTTTATGGAGCAGATTTTTAAGAATGTAAATACTACAGAATTAGCCACCATAACTATAAAACATATTCACGGTAAAACATACTTTGGGAATTAAATGTAAACTATTCGTTTGATCTTAGAAAAGATATACATTTAGAACCAAATTCATTTTTTAGCCCCCGGTAAGCAAACAAGTATAGATAAGTACTATACAGTACAATATGGTATAAGATGTACAGATTGTAGATAGTGTAGACGCTTGGGATAACTCAAGGAGTCAGAGATTACGGTTATCTTGATTATAGATGAGCGAGTTTACAAACATGACCATTGAACAACAAAATGTTACTATGAATTATTACCTAAACTTCAAAACTAATTCCCATCAAACAACAAATGGTTTTCATTTTAAGATCTGGTGCATTGGTATAATTGAATTGAACCTAGTGAAGTTCTGCAGCTGTGGCTCACTCTCTGGGGAATTCTGGGAATGCGCATGACCTCTGTGCTGCCTGCGAATCACAGTCATAACATCTGCCCATTTCAGAGAAAAATAATGTTAGAGTTTATTCACATCTAATTGGATTACTTGCTCTCTGAATGTCTGAATATTTATCCTCTTCTTTACTCATATTATTTGTTATTTTAACATTAATTTAGTTGTAACATTAATTAGACTAAAACATTAGAAAGGAATCCAGAAGTTGCTGTAGCTTAAAAGCTTATGTGTCATAAGCATAGCACCATGAGATATATTCTCAAGATGCACTAATGTTTAAACAAAGTACAAATCAGTGCCTGAAGTTATTATTTAGCTGTAGCTAATATAAACTGCAGAAATATTAATGGTTTGTTATGAGTGCTTACAGATGTATTGGGCATTTGGCATGAAATACTTTTGGGAAGTTAACGTTCTACAGACTACATTGAATGTTTTGTATATTTAAAACTGCATTTGTCAGACTGCAGAACCATTAAAATTAACAAGTGAAGGCAAGGATAAGATTTACAATAGTGTAAAAAAAATGTTTTTTAAAGGTAAAGTATATGTTTTGAAACCTAAAACATATACTTTACCTTATACATTAATATACATTTTAACCTGAAATCTTGCATCGACTACTTATCTTTTTCAGCTCTGGAGCTGCTGAAGAATGCCATTAGCAAAGCTGGCTACACCGACAAGATTGTGATCGGCATGGATGTGGCTGCCTCTGAGTTCTACAAGGGTGGCAAGTACGACCTGGACTTCAAATCACCTGATGACCCGAGCCGTTATATCAGCCCTGACCAGCTGGCTGACCTCTACAGGAGCTTTGTCAAGGATTATCCTGGTCAGTGTCCCTGATCTTTAGTGTTGCTGTGTGTGAGTATGTGATACTCTACTGCAGTGTTTCTCAACCCTGGTCCTGAGCGCCCCCCAACACTGCA
>NW_015621749.1:0-2533 GCF_001515605.1 Sinocyclocheilus anshuiensis | reverse complement strand
GAGTTGTTTTTCTGGCTCACTTTCCATTCTCAAAGTGGCATGTGTTTTTTGTTAAGAGATAAATATAGCGAACGAAAGCTTGCCCAGACCCAAAGAAATTTTTTTTTTCCAGTGGACAGTTATTCACTATACAATATGATTTTTGTATTATTTTATACACACCTTTTATCATAATATAATATAATATCATATAATATAATATATAATTTAAGCCTGCATTAAAAATCATCACACTAAAATAGGAATTTCTTCATTAAATAAGCCATTAGCTGTCCATACAATCTATTGTAAATGAATGGCACTTTAAATATTAATATTTTATTTTAAACACAGCTTACATATTTGATTTAATTTTATTTTAAGCCAGCATTAGTGTCATGAAAAGTTAGTGTCGTTTAAAAAAAACTTACACAAAAATATAAATTTCTACATTTATTTCTAAAGGTTTTTTTTAGACACAGCTTTCATCTATTAATAAATGATTTATTATTTTATTTAATATTTAATTTAATTTAAGAAAGCATTAAAGAGATGAGTTGCCATACAGTCCATATTAGTATTTTATTTTAGACAAGACTGTCATCTGTTTGTTTAGCATATCACCTGGACTATTTTATGAGAAGTTACAATATCAAAACATTAATAATCATAATATTAAAAGTCATAATAATCAAAATATTATACTTATTAAAATATAACGATTTAAAGATTTTATTAAAAATTAATAAAAAAATAAAATTCAGATTAAAGATTCAAATGAAGAATTCAGATTTAAATGAAAGTTGTCCATACAATGCAACAGAGTTACTGCACACTGACTCCCACTGATTCAATCAGTGTAGATTAAAGACGGCTCAAATACAACAGCCCTGTTTACTGTTGCAGCTTTGATACACTGTCATCATCACAGCCCTCTCTCATTTCTCTCCCTCTGTCTGTCTGTCTTAATTACGGCTATTCCCTCTGTCGTGACTCAATCAGCCAAGTTTTTCCTCTCTGTTTTCCCTCACTCTCTCTTTCAGAGACCGACCGCTCTTTTGCAGCACAAGCAGCCAAATAAACACTCCTCCTTCTGTTCCTCTGACACAGAAGAGATTTTCCTTCAGTCACTGAGAAAGTGAGGATTCCCACTGATTTTTGTCATTTCTATGCCACTAGCAGCACCAATAAAATTGCAAAAAGTAATTGTTATCTAACAGGTTTCCCACACACTTTTACTAGGCTTCCCGTTGACCTCTCAGTCTTCCATTTTTCAAACCATCTAGTCAATTCCCCAGTAAACAGCTTGTTATAGTTACAAATTTATGCTATTGGCTAAGTCTGAAATTGGTCTAAATAAATACAACACTCTAATAAAAGTATTTGTATTTATTTTTCACAGATGTTTTACCCATATTTTGAATCATGCATTTCATTCAGTGTTTTAGGGTTGAAAATGTCTATAAACTTAACAGAAAAGGTATCAGATGTTACAGTATTTGACTTTATTTGAACTTTTATTATTATTATTATTATTATTATTATAGACTTCACTTTTAACGTTTGACCAAGTTAGTGTTCAATGACGTAATGAATGTAAAATAGCAGAAATAGTTGAATTTGTGTGGCCTTGTCACTAGATTAGCTCCAGCTCCTCTTCAGCTACCTATTCTGTAGATCTGGAAGCCCCTTTGTGGTTTTAATAGATCTTTATGACTAAAAGTCATAGACAGAATTCAGAAGTCATGACAGACAAGTCTCTCACTGTCTGTGGAGCATAGCTGCTTAGTCTGGGCAAATTGCAAACTCGAGTCGAACTGCAGTTTAACCCATCCATACATCCAGTGCATCGAGGGAGGTGGTTGATGATTTCCCAAGGTGTCCCTCCGAGGTATAAAAATTACCCAAATTCTTGAGCATTGCTATATACAATATTTGGGAAAACTGTATGATAATTGCTCACTTTGCCAAACATCTCTAGATATTTAGGGTCTTCAGACATGGTGACTGGTGCAACTTGGTGTACTGAACCCAAAAATAAAAACAGTTTTGCAGATAAGACAGATTTAGATTATGCCTGATAATAATGTCACTACATCATTTATCATCTAGTATTTTATGTTTGTTTTTTTTACTTACAGTACATAACAATAATTTGTTTTCTGAAGAAAATCTGCCTCTCTCTTTCAGTCTAAATAATAAAGAGTCCATATAGCTAACAATATACTTCCAGTTTGACTGTTTCTCAGCTCAACCTTTATTTCTGAGGCTTTGTCTTAAGAGGATGCGGATTTCTTCTCCATCACGATGAACAGTTCTCAGACAGGCCTCATAGAGAACCTTGATGTGTTTCCAGTGAAAATCAAAGTGCATTAAACATTAAAAGTACTGTCAAATGCAGAAGCAAACCAACTCTAAGGGGAAAATTAGAGCACTGAGAAGGCTAGAAGTCAGAAAGCAAAAAATTTCGACTTTATGATCCTTGTTGAGCTCTACTATTCACCTGCATGCTTACATACAGTGGGTACGGAAAGTATTCAGACCCCCTTCAATT
>NW_015621748.1:0-2555 GCF_001515605.1 Sinocyclocheilus anshuiensis | reverse complement strand
AGGGAATACTATTCAGCTGAATAGAGCCAGATTTCTACACACCACAGTTTGATGGCATCAACAGACCCTGTCCTCTCAGATCATCTATACTGACCTCTCTTTCACCCTACAAACACAGACACACACACACACACATACACGTCCCAGACGCACGTGGCCAGGGTTACCTCCCAATGTTTTCCAGCCTACAGCCAGAAGAGACAAGGTATCCAGTGACCCTTAATATTTTATCGTTTCCTTCAACACGGCCCGACCAGCTTCTCCTTAGCTAGGCGTTTCTGCTTGGCACAGTGGCTTCAGACTTCCCGCCTGTTTCCTGGTCTGGTATAGCATTACCCTCCATCTCCTCTGATGCTGCGCTATCGTTTCTATCTGACCCTTCTGATTGATCGCCAGTGGAACTCCCATTTAAGCGCAACAAAAATGCATTCCGCTTCCATAATGCTTTGTGGTTAGCTTGCGTCTGCCGGTGGGGACACAGCCTCTGGCGCGGCTGATGAAGGAGGCCAAAGCTAGGGCTGCAGCCTCATTCCATGGGTTAGGGAGTAGACGAAAACCTCCGCTGTCTTTAATCCCTTTGATTTCAGCCCACTGCATTTACACTTGAAAGGGCCTGATGCGGTACACTTGCAAATGTGTACAAATGTAAATATATGGGGAAAAAAAGAATGTTCATATGAATGTCAAATTACTATTTAAAAAGCACATAGAACAGATAGCAGTGGTGAGGGAAGGATTGAAAAAACTCATCTTGAACTTCAAATTTATCAAAGGGCATCAAGTTCCTTAATACTTTGTGAATATTGCAGCATTTCAAAACTCCCTGTAAGAAAAAGAGAAAAAAGAGAAACATCTTAATGAAAAACTTCAGGTGCACTTTATTTCATAGTACATGGACTTACAGTGTATATAGTAATATAAGGTATAGGTTATTCGTGAGTACATCGTATCAGTAATTTATTTAATTTGAACATTACTTTCAAACAAAGAGTTATTCATTTGGTTTTGTGGCATATCTATATCCTCTCATGAGCTGAGGAGCACTATAGTGTGGCGTTTGCAAACATGGTTAAAAAATAGCCACCTATAGAAAACAGGGTAGCAAATTATTTTACAGTACTGTTCCGCATGTACATACTAATAACTAGGTAATAACTAGGTATTAACCCTGAATCTACCCCTAAACCTAACCTCAACTAATGTAGTTACCTTATACTATGCAGTACTTTCTTAGGTAAGTACAGTGAAAATACACATAAGTGCACATATTGTAAAATAAAGTACAACCGAAAGCAGAATTTTGCTTACTGTATTAAAATAAAGTAGTGAAGTCTACCATGTAAATGTTCAGCCTGTTTTATGACAGTTAGGTACTTGGCTAGCTAAAAAAAAAATGGCATAGTAAATTACTATGGTTTTCAAAAGTGCAAAAGTTTCATGTACTGCTCCACATAAACAAAAACAGCAGTTTACAGGAAGATAAACATAAATCAGATGCTTTTTTTCTCTCTCTTTTTCTGTTCATCTCTCTTATCGTATTTGCTTGCACCTTGTTCTTCTTTAGTCTATCTATGTCTTACTCTCAGAACAGCTCAGGAAACTATTTAGTCTCCACATCATTGTACAGAGCTGTTTCTCTCAGAAAGTCTCTATTGCTCTCGCTTGGCAGTCTGGTGAAGAAAGGCAAGATATCTGTTGATAGTTTGCCAAAGCTGAAAATCGCACCCAGGAGGAAATAATCATTAACATGATAGAGCACTATAATAAATTAGAATCTATGAGACAGAGACTGAGATGAGAGTGGACACAGATCGAGCAATCAGTATAGGGCCTGTAAAAGTACTGTTCAGGCCTAGCTTTACATTTTTAAATCCTCCAATCACTCTTAATGCTGTATTTCTCATAATTCTCATAATTTATTTTTCATCTTCTTTTTTGGTGTACTTTCTAAAAAAATCCTTGCACCCCTTGTCGTTGTGTTTCCTGTACACAATTTTCCCCACAGTGACACTACATGTGCCATCTCACCTATTCATTACTTTTTTGGGGGGCTTTTTTTTTGCCTTTGGGGTCATCTTGTACAATGGAAAAAAAATATGATTTTCAGGTAATTACTTCAAAAACTGACATTATTTATTTATTTATGTATTTATTTTATAAATGTAATTTTAACCTGACAATAGCCCTCAGATTTAAACACCCTCCAAAAATACTTCAAATGAGCCTGACCAACATAGTCTGCTGGTTACCAAAGCAACCGTGTAGTGATTATTCTCACCAACAGAGGGAGCTGCGAGCTACACAGATTATTTGGTCGCATGCCGCTACTTTATTTAAGCCTCAAAAAATAAGTTTGGAATGTTGAACTTTGTGCACGTAATTGTCGCAGATTTCCTTATGCATCCAGAGAAGGGAGCCATTAGCCATTAGATTTTGGATGACAAAATAACAGGGCTTTTAAACAGGGCTCGACATTAACGCTTGTCCAGGACAAGTGAATTTAAAAGAGAATTTCACTTGCCGACCAGACAAGTAGCCTGATTAAAGCAACAATA
>NW_015621747.1:0-2529 GCF_001515605.1 Sinocyclocheilus anshuiensis | reverse complement strand
AGCTTCATTGAGCAGCCATCGTCCGGCTGGGTGACTGATTCATTTGAAACTGATGATGAAGGAGAGGCCGTCTACTGTGAACCACCCAGGGAAGGTACAACAGTTATATTTCTAGTTTCACACTCTTTCTGTGTTGTTTAAACTGTGGTTAGGGCAGCAGCTAGAGTTTTGCTTTGGCTGTTCTTTTTAGTTGATAATGTAAGCTATGATATTTAATGTTATATTTTATTATATGTTACATTTACTATATTCATAAATATAATATTAAAGAACACTAAGACTTTAAAGTTAAATGTAATTTGCACCAGACTACTGTTTGAAGGTTTTGGGTCAGTAAGATATTTTTGAAACAAGTCTTTTATACTCACCAAGGCTGTATTTATTTGAACAAAAAAAATAATAAAAACAATAATATTGTGAAATATTACTACAATGTAAAATAAATGTTTTCTTTTTGAATATATTTCAAATTTCGAATTTTCAGAAGTCATTACTCCAGAAATCATTATAATATGCTGATTTGGTGCTCAAGCAATGTTTCTTCTTATTATCAACAGTTGTGGTGATTAATATTTTTGTTGAAACCATGAGGATGTATTTTTTATGATTCTTTGATAAATAGGAAGTTCAAAAGAACAGCATTTGTTTGAAATAGAAATATTTTGTATTATCATAAATGTTTTTACTGTCACTTTTGATCAGTTTAATGCATACTTTAAATACAAATTTCTTTACTGACCCCAAATTCATAAATTCATAGATTAATTATTTTAGAATCCATCTCTGAGAAAATATTTGCTGGAAAAATATTATTTGGGGAAAAAAATATATTTGCGCCATAGTCAACAGCAATATACTGATTCTTATTAAACGTGTTTCTCCTCACACAGATGTTCTTACTGTGGCCGGTGGAGAGCTTCAGGAGCTGAGCTCTAAGTGTAACTTCTTCCCTGACCCATCAACCTTCAGCAGTGACGACATGTCACAGGATTTTGGTATCCCTCGTACCTCCAGCATTGCCAAATCCAAACGTCCTTCAGTCTCTTTCGCAGAGGGCACAAAGTTCAGTCCTAAAGAGCACCGTAGCTCGACTCAAGACCTGCCAGGAACAAGTCGGAAACCCAAGGCCTGGGGCGTGCTGATGATCTCTGCCCTGCAAGGAGGACAGGGAAACCACAGTGAAACAGAAACAGAAAAAGAAGAGAAAAACCATGAGGAGACCATCTCCTCTGAGGAGCAAGCAGCTGCATCTGAAACAACACAAACTGACTCGGAAAGATACAGTTCTGGCCCACTAAGAACTCACCTCACTGTGCCCAGTGGGAGACGACGTACACTTTCCAATACCAGGAAGAATGCCCAACCGTCTGATAGCGGCCAGGATACAGACTCAGAGAAGTTAACAACTGTATATGTAACTGTGGGTAAGACCCAAAAGATGGCCAAGCAAGAGCCCCCCTCAGAAGGGCCTGTTCAGGCGATGCTGCGCAGACTGGGCAGCCTACAGAGACAAAGAGAGGAGGCCACCCAGCCCAAAGGAAGGGGGCAGGCGATCGCTAAGCCACCGCGGAGGAAACTGGGAGCGCGGGCCAGTGCGTGGGAGCAAGCTACAGGGTCAGACCAGTCAGAGGTGGTCATGAGGAAACCTAGTCGCAGGAAGCACAACTCCCTCAGCTCTCCCTGCACAGTGGGGGCAACAGACTTTCCTCAGGAGAACTGCACCCCCAAGAGGCCGTTGTCCTCCATTTTAAAAGGTGTTCCAGAGAGTGATACACTCCATAGTTTGGAGGTGGAACAAGACACTGGAGTAGTTTGTGAGACAGACACTCTGACAGAGCACAGTTACGAGACTGATGGGGTCTCCACATCTTCAGAGATTATTATTAATGAGACAGTTGTGGACCAAGCAGAAAATGAGCCAAATTATGAGAATGTTTATGTAAAGCATTCATAATATTCCTGAATCTTAAAGTTTATGATTTAAAGGGCAATAAAGTGTTTTTAGTACTGTATGTAGGTTTTGCATAAACTGCATAAACATACCTTCATAGAAAACTGTTTTGTTTGTTTGTATATTCCCTATAATAATTTCTATTATAACGTTACTTGGCTTTTTTTAAATACACTTTTTAAAGTATTTTATCAATATGTTGCCCTCATAACCCCTTAAGTAACTGATGTGTCTACCTATACTGACATTTAAAAGTTTAAGGTCAGTAAGATTTTATTCTTCTATTTTTAAATTAATACTATTATTTAGCAAGGATGCTCTAATTTAAGCAAAAGTAACAGTAAAGACTTTTGCATTGTTAAAAAATCTTTTTTTTTTTTTTTTAAATAAATGCTGTTCTTTTGAACGCTTGATCAAGAATCCTGAAAAAATATATCAAGGTTTCCACAGAAATATTAAGCAATACAACGGTCTTCAACAATTTCTCAATTTCTCGAGCAGCAATTCAGCATATTAGAATGATTTCTGAAGGGTCATGTGAAACTGAAGACTGGAGTAATGATGCTGAAAATTCAGCT
>NW_015621746.1:0-2555 GCF_001515605.1 Sinocyclocheilus anshuiensis | reverse complement strand
ATCTGTGCTTGGAAGTCTCCAATCCCAAGGTAGAAGTCACGGCTTTTGGCAATAGTGTAGAGCTGCTCAGCTGTTAGTGGTTGTGGGGATGCCAAAAAGATATTCAGCAAAGGCCTAATATGGACAAACAGCCTTCGAGGAAAGAGGCGCTGACAGAGCCAAAGGTAGAGGCCATTCAGTGTGCCAGGAATGTCCCGAATTTCTCGAACTCCTACTAGACCATGTGCAACACCATCTAGTACTCGCTCAAGAAACAAGAAACAGCCACCGCTTTTGATGTGCAAAAGATTAAGTATTTCAGCTGTCTCTGGTGTAAGTTGTCTTCTCAAAGCCCCATCCTGGTCAAGCCTGCGCAGGATATATTGCTGTACATCTTGTACAGTTGCAGGCTTTCTTAAGTCATCCAGACACAACCGCCTAAAACCTACAGGGTAGAGAGGCAGGAGATAAAATAAGACACAACAATTGTTAAAGCATCACAATGAGTTTTTATGGTTGCACAATTAACACTGAAATTGCCTTATGCAACAAAAAGCTGTGATTTAATTTTATTTATATAGTCAGCAGCATGTTCTGTCTGTACAGAACTGTGTGATAATCTCATTATAGTGTTTATTATAATGTTTATTATCATTATACTGTAGTGTCTCTGAGTTGTTCCCATTACTGTATGCGTGAGCTTCACACAACTGATCTGATTACTTTTAATGTGCAGTATGAACGCAGTACTATTACTCTAGTTCATTGAATTTTTTTTGACATTTGGGTAATTCCAAACATTTTTTTTGCTACTTCAAGTTACTATACAAATTAATAACAAAACAATTTGTCAGAATAATTTCAGTATGTTTTTAGCAAACTGCAGTTATTTTTTTCCAGTCTTTTCATCTCGTGGGCTGAGGTAAAACATGATGGCCCTCGAGGCTTTCCAAGCCAAAGTTAAGGACCTTGCATTAAATGTGTTTATAAAAGCAGAAATATACACACAATTAGTGCACAATAGATTGTAGTCTCTTAACGCTATAATTCAGATGTCATCCACAAGAGCTAATGAGTGTGTGGGACCCTCATCTCATAAGACCAGGTAATTTCATCTAGTAAAAAACAAAGTACTACAAAGCCATAATATACTGATATAAGAGCAAAAAGCAAAGAAAAAATTAGTCACAAGCTGTATGTTTGGGAATATAGAATGTTTGGGTGGCCATACAAGTGTGGAGAACATTATTCATTTATGACTAAATGGGTTTCTAAACACAGAACATAAAGTCCCTGTACACAGTCTTAACTAAGATGAACAATGCTCAACACTTCAAGAAACCAATAACGCTAACCATCTCACATTTCACTGTGCTTATGAAGTGATTTGTACATCATCTAAGAGTGTACCTGAGAATATCTTGCAAATGGCTTTGTTCTGGCGGCGTGCAGAGCAGACTAGCAAGATCCAGGGGGGCAGGAGCTGTATGTTTTTTAGCAGGAGCTCTGCAATAGAGGAACTCTGAGTGGCCGCAGCTCCTGATTTTGAGCCTTCTCCAACTCCATTACCTCCACAATACCCCAAGTCCAGTGAATCAACCACAATAAACACACTGTGAGCTGGTGGTGTCAAGGACAAGAGGGGCTCTAATACTGCCCTAAAGAAAAATGAAAAGGAGAAAATGAAAAGTGTTTAAAATAATAAAACATACATAAATGCATAACCTAGTTACCACTGCTAGTATCATCTCATCTTTAACCACAAAGACAGATGATTTTTAAATTGAATCAACCGAATAATAACAGAATAATGGAGGAAGGAGAAGCAAGGAGGGACATATTTCTCTCAACAACAGTGAGCATAATGAGGAATTCAATCATTTTAAGAATCGGAAATAGGAAAGACATGTCATCACATATGAATGAAAGTCAATTCAGAACTAAAACAGAGCTTATCTGAGAAGGAAACAAGTGCACAAATGTGGCATTGTTTTGTACAGAATGCAATTATAAGAGGGATTCATTTGGAATTATATACAACATCCTTTAAAAACCATCCAACGAACTCCCAGCTTTTCAAAGCTGTCTTATTCTTCAGCATTTTTCTTTTGGCCACTTCATCTGACTTGAGGTGTGGTTGCAGAGGCATAGTGACTCAGTGTTATGGAAGCTCAGTGATTTCCTGTTGCTTCCAGGGCATACCAGTAGTCAGTGTGAAGGTGCTGCTTCCTTATCAAACTCACATTCACATATCTGTGTTGCTCTTATCACTGACCCACTTGACTCTGGTATGATTGCCCTTTTAATCAACACTTAAATGTGATGTGATTTATGATATGCTTTCATCTATCCCAGCTTAATATGCAGGCAACTAAACAACTTGTAGGTTGATTTCCCAAAACACTAAGGTACTCTGTTATTTTGAGCATCATGATACAGCCAAATAAATTAATCTATTTAAACTTTCAACACCTTTCATCTAAATATTTTCCAATAAATTAAAAATATATTATTTTCATAATCAATGAGAAGTCTTGTTTTAAATAACTAATTATATATATATATATATATATATA
>NW_015621745.1:0-2555 GCF_001515605.1 Sinocyclocheilus anshuiensis | reverse complement strand
TATATATATATATATACACAGTATATATACACACGCACACACACACTGTTTTTTTCTGCCAGAAAGTAGTTTTCCCCATCTCTGCCTTATTGAAACAAAGCAAATAAAACTGACTTTTCCATTTATTTACACTCTTTCCTCTATATTTAGTGTCCTCTGTCCCCGAAGTGTGCTTGCGAGAAGGGCGAGAGAGGACCTAGCGGCCCGGCGGTAAGTATTTTCACTTCAAACTTCCTCCAACATGGGACGGTGTTTCCACGCGAGCCCACAGGTGCATTTTTCTCCTTTTTTTCTATTCCTAAGAGGTACGGATTCCTTTGTGGAATGTCAACAGTGGGAAGAGACAGGCATGATTCTGACATTTTGGATAACTGCTCTGCTTTGTAAAAGTCAGGATAATTATCGTCTTTGTCAGGACCCCTCAGCACCACCTTGGGCAAAACACAAAATAAGATTCCTCAAAAGAAGTCTCCTTCATGTTCAGACTGTTGAAAGTGAAGAGAATGTAATTGCATGTTTTGGCTGAAAACCTTGACTTTCAAACACCTACGGATCCGAAATTAACGTTTTGCCACACCTGCCTATGACGGGTTAATGGCCTTAGTAATATATATATTTTTGCAGTTATTTAGCATTTTGTCCTTGCATTTTTGAGACACAAAACGCATGCCGTTGTGTCACTTGCCGAATTACATGCAGTCTTTAAAGTTACCCACTTTGAATTGAGTTTGATCACATAGATGCACTGAACAAATTCAGACTGACTTGAGATGAAATTATATGAAACTGATTACTCTTTTAACACGGTTTATAACGCTAACCTGAAGTATGTAGAAGGCCGGATCATGTTAGAGTCAGTTATTTATTGACAGACGCCTAACCATCATTATCCAGGTGCTTTCACCTCTCTGGGATTCCACACATTCTCATGACTATAAATTACAGGCCTCAGTAATTGTTCTCATTAGTTTAACCTCCTCTGGCCAGCACTTTTAGCACTGACCAGGTGCCAAGTGAACTCATAGACTGTCCTTGTTCATTCATAGCGCTGTTTGATTTATTTTAAAGAATTGTTTCATTTGAACTGGTAAAAAAAACAATTAACTTCACAAAATTGTAAATCTTTTTTTTTTAATCGAAATATTTAGCAAAAGAAAAAAAAAAAACGTACATTCCTAATAGGTGGTTTTGTTAGATTTAGGTAACTTCTGGCAAACAATTTGTCCTCAAACAGTAGGTAGTTCAGAACCATAAATCAGTGTTAATGTTAACTAAAACTATATAAATTCAAATGAAAGCTGAAAGTATAAAAATAAAAGATAAATCAAAATATTAATAACAAATATATAAACAAACATAAAATAAAACCTTGAAGTCACTTGCCAAACTGTTGTTATGTGTCCTCTATGAAAATTAAAGGGATAGTTAATCCAAAAATCTTCTTACCCTTATGTCATTCCGAACCCATATGAGTTTCTTTCTTCTGTGGAACACAGTTTGAAGAATGTTGGTAACCGAATAGTTTCGGGTCCCATATTTTTTGTCCATACAATGGAAGTCAATGAGACCTGAAACCGTTTGATTACAAACATTTTTCAAAATACAGTATCTTCTTTTGAAGAAAGAAATGCATACGGGTTTTCATTTTTGGGTGGACTATCCCTTTAAGTGCATGCACTACATTTTGATTGGTTAGTTCTATGGGTCTAATAAACCTATCAGGTCATTCGTTTTTCTATTGAGCAAACATTTTGGGTGGAGTTGACACAGCTTCACACTTTCTCTTATTTCCCCTGCAGGGAAAGAAGGGTCGCCCAGGTGAGGATGGAGGCCCTGGGGCTAAAGGTCAAAAGGTCAGTATTTTGTTTTTATTACTGCTGTCTATCTGTCATTCTCTCTGCCGTCTGCTTGCTTGTGTGGATGCAATTGGAAATATAATGAGGAAGCTGAAGGTTAGTTATATCGTTGTGTTTTTGTCACTTCCTATTTCTACTTTAGATTTCATAAACACTTTCTCATAATGAACAGTACAGGAATCAAGACTAACAAACTGTATTTTATAACCCTTTCTGAAAATCACTTGTTTTGTGCTCTTGTTAGGGTGAATCTGGTTTGAGTGGACTTCCTGGTCGTGAGGGTACAGAGGTGAGGGGCTGAAGCAGGGTCACAAAATCACTGCTTATTCGTCAAATATTGTGCTACATGACTGAACGAATGAAAAAATATTTGGGTAAAATGAAACAAGTATGTACAAAAAAAAAAAGAAAACAGAAAAAAGGTTTAAAAAATGTCAGGTGGTGTCTATTTCAACAAGAAAATAGTAATCAGATATTGTACACAACTTAATCTTAATTTTCAATTTTGAATGTTTAAAAAGGTTAAATTATTGTGAAAAATATTTTTTATTTTTCATATGTTTATTTACATATATATACATATTTAGAGCTTTCAAATGATTAATCGCATCCTAAATATAAGTTTTTGTTTACATTATGTATGTGTACTGTGTTTATTTATTATGTATGTATAAATACAAACACATGCATGTATATATT
>NW_015621744.1:0-2547 GCF_001515605.1 Sinocyclocheilus anshuiensis | reverse complement strand
AGACGAAATAAATGAAAAACTGAATGCAAAAAGAGTAGGAGACGCCTTTGTGTGGAAGCATATCGAGCTCTTTATACTTCTATTAGGATGAATTAGATTTATTTATTTGTGTGTACGTGTCATGTACAAGCATTTTTTACACTGAATGTTATGAATTTGGTGGTTGGAGCATGATGCAAGAGGCTCATAATAAAGATCACAGGCTTTTTTTCTAAAAGCATGTGTAAGTGTGGTTTACAGAGTTTACAGACTGCATATACAGTATTTGTGTAAGTTTACTCTTTTAACCCTCATGTTCTGTTTGATAACATGCTTTATGAAAAATGGTACATCTCTTATGCTGGGAGTCTCAAGGTCCAGATACTCCAGATATCAAACTTGAACAATAAATTAACAAATACACACTTTCAGGCACTCAATCTGTGCATTCAGATTGTTTGTACATGAGGCTTCAGGTCTTTTTACACTTCAAGCTACAGTTGTTCACACATTTTTTTTTCTTTTCTTTTATCTGTGTGGTGTTTTGCTTTTTTGCTATACAGATTGTTCTACAAAGTCTCCAGTCAAGAGTGTTTGGTAACTGCTCTTTAATGTTTGATCACAGTGATAGTACTCTATGTTCTTACTCAATACCCAGACTCCATCTTTACCATTCCTGTTTTTCTTCTTGACTAGGCCTGGCACATGAACAGACTTGAAATCCATCTGTACAAAGTCAAACTTTGACCAAAACTTTGGTTCAGCTGTATATCCCAGCTATAAACTTCCCATCAGCCTTAGCAGATTTCCTAGCAGACACACCTGACATAGGTTGCAGGAGTGAATATACCAGCATCTAAAATGTTTTCACAGAAAAAAAATTTCAACCACCATGCTATACGCTAATTCCATGTCATCGCTTATCTCCCCGGAAAGCACTCGTGGTGGGTGCAGTGGGTATCAGCTGCTAAGCAGAGGCATTAAGCAGATTTTCCCTCTGGCTACTTTAACTGTTTGTCATTTGACATTTTTGTACCCTACAGTTTGTTAGGCAATGCATATTAATTAGAAATTTCACCCCGGCCATAACTGATGTCGCCGATTCTTTGTAACGAAAAGCCAATCCAAATTAGCAGCTACAGAAGTGGAGATGAATTGATGTTGAATGACGAATTGGCAGTAAAGAGCCAGTCTGAACACAGTGAAATAATCGAGAGAGGAGTTTGAGGAAAGCAGAGCTACTTAGTAAACATCATTCAGTCCTCTCAGGCTTGGCTTACGGTTTTTATATTCACGTCGTCCAGTGCCGGCACAGTCAAGGACAGCCACTTACCAGAGGGCAAGGTTAGTTCGTCCTGGGTAGGAAACCAAATCTCATTGTGTGCAGGGAGAGATTTCTACCCTGCCTTTGGTCCCTCAGGTGTTCAGTCAAACTCTATTACCTCGGCGTACATCCTATCACGTAGCTCCCAGCGCCCATCTGCCAGCAGCACGCCTTTATGCTGGAGAGATGTGGATTTGAACTGTGCTCTGATAAAAGAAAACCTAGGAAGGGATGTGCGATATCCATCCCACCGCCTCATGTGTCGTCTGGAAGAACTGTGTATGGTTGTGAACTTAAGGAAAATAAGGGGCACTCTCCATTTCTTAATACAACATAATTCTTTTGAGATTTCAGTAAACGATTTGGTGCAGATGACAGTCACAGTGTATGCCTGAAGCATATGTATAAAAAAAAGCCATTGCTTGACTGACTTAAGTGCTAAAATGCATTGAGATGCGGTCACTTTTTACTGACGTACGGCTTCATGGCATCTGTTATAAAAATAAATACATTTTAATATCAAACTGAAGTGTCACACACCATTACACACATCAATTTAGTTTCTACCAAATTATAACCCTTTAGAACAGAGACTGTAAATAAATATTTTAAGTGTTTTGTATTTTAAAACATTTCATCAACACTGACTGAAAGTGCAATAATTGTCTTTATATTTCATTATTTAGATGGAGGAATGGTGTTTTGCATAGATTAAATTCAGTATTATATTAGATGGTTGGCAACTGTAGCCTATTGGCTTTTGAATGCAACAAATATAAAATAATGACAGAATGCTGTATATACGCCTAAGTTCAAATGGCAGCACGAAGCGCGAGTGAACACGATCATCCCTTCATCTTTACTACTAGTTTTAAGGTGAAATAAACATGAATGAACATCTCATGCCTCATGTAATCTCTCCATCGGTGTTTCAATTGTGGAAAGACATCAGTAAAACAACTTGTAAACAAAATGTCACGTAGCATTTCGTTTACCTCAGGCAAGTCATCAGTGTCCACAACTAATTTTTTCGCTAGAGAAATAAAGTATAGATAAGTTACAAGAAACAAGTTATGGCAGCCACTGTGTAAATGACTACATTTCAACAACAAATAAAATATTTATAATTTAGAGGTTAATTTAAAAATGGCATTATGTGCAATTTACATGTTTGCATACAATTTTTTTAAGTTGAGTTTTGATTATTATATTTAAAAATAAATAGTAATTAAATTTAAGTTTGG
>NW_015621743.1:0-2542 GCF_001515605.1 Sinocyclocheilus anshuiensis | reverse complement strand
TATTTCACAATATTACTGTTTTTACTGTATTTTTTATCAAATACAGCCTTGATGAACAAAAGCGATGTCTTTCAAAAACATTACAAATCTTACCAACCTCAAATGTTTGAACGATTGTCTTAGGTAAATGTGTGTGGTATGTAATGAAATATGTTACTGATTGAGACTTCGGCACTTACTGCAACATCTCCTTGAACCATTGCCTGCTTTGATGCACACCCCAGGGACCACTTCTCTCTCCTCGTTTTCCTTCCTGTAGTAACATCCTTTTGAAAGACATTAGAGCGCATTAGACCAACCCCATCTGACAGAGCGGTGAAGGATTTTGAAGTGGCAGTTCTGGGGGTTCAATCTCTGCTCTGACCCTCAATTCATTTCCCTCCAAGATTTACAAATACTGCAGTCCATGGGCAAGAACTCTAAGCCACAGATTCAGATCAGACCATTTTAAATGGCATTTTAAAGGAATAATTCAGCCCAAAATTAATATTTTGTCATCATTTACGCACCCTAATGTCATTCCAAACCCACATGGCTTTCTTTCTCCTGTGGAACACAAAAGAAGTTCTGAAGAATTACTTTTCTTCCATGCAGTTACTACAGTATGAATGAGGGCTGGAACACACTGGCACAAAAGCACCATTAAAGTATCATATGTAATTTGTGTAATAATATTCCAATTCTTGTGAAGAAAAACACATTAGCTACATGTGAGGAACAGACTGAAATATAAGTTTCTATTCACTGATCCTTTCCAGTGGTCTGTTGCAGATGTTCTTGTTGAATTCTTGTTCTTGAACCAGGGCTGCATTTCCCAAAAGCAGCGTAAGCCTAAATAGATCACAAAGAACACTGGTGACAATTGGCTTCTATACTTTGAAAAAAGTAGGCCCAGATCAGTCTGATTAGTGAAGTGCATCTTCCAGTTTGAAAAGTTATGAATCCATTGAAAAGTTTTAAATCAAAAGAACAATTGACTTATGAATGATTCATTTACTGATTAATTTGGAAACAGTTAATTTACAAACAATTCATTTATGAATTATTTATTCACTGATTCATTTAGAAACAGTTCAATCAAAAAAAAAAATCATTTACTAACAAATAATTAATGAATGATTCACTAATTTCTCTCACAAACTCTCATAAACATACCATAGAGAAATAGGGATGATATTGAAATTTTCACTGGATGGCAACTTAAAACCATTTTTTCTTGACACTTTTTTTTTTTTTGATGCTACATTACAGTTTTTGTTTGTTTGTTTTTTAGAGCTGCGTGTTGGTTCTAGGTTTTTAAAGGAAACCTGTTTCACAAAAAGTGAATAATTTGAGTTTTCTTCAGAACTCAAATAGTAAAGATTTGTAAAATGACACTGTTTAATGTAGGGACTCCATATCTGAACTGATAGGCCTCTCTATGGATGGAAATCTATAGAAAATAGAGAAAGCCATGTGCGTTTGTGTGTGAGAATAGGGAGGCAGTCATGCTCGGTATCATAACGTAGGAGTATGAGACATATTGCATTAGAGGCAGTCACCATGTCCTCGCGATCACTGCTGCGATAGGGCTTCTCTCCGTCTGGGCAGACACTTGGCGGACTCCAGTCTGCCTCTCCGCCTGGTTATCAGCTCCACGCCGTGAGCTCAGTGCTGCAGATGCCCAAGAGAGCTCCATCTGAGCCATACTGATATCAAGGCTTCCTGGGAGTGGGTCAGAACCAACCTCAAAACCGCTCATTACCATAATATTGTTTGACAGGCAGTTTTCAGAATAATTTTTGGTGATAAGACAGTGTGGGGAGTGAATGTAGGAGCAAATGCACACATGTATGAATGCAGAACCCGTCACATTAAACGGTAGACATCAAAATATGACTTTTCTATCGGAAACCTGACCCTTGACCTCTGACGAGGAGAAAAAACGCTATCTATCCAAATCTTTCACTTTAACATCTCCCTCCTCTCATTTTTATTGCATGATATTAATTCTTGTTTATAGATGTAAACAAGTGGTGTCAGGCTTGTCAAACAGACTGATGGAAGTATGATGCTGGAGTATGAGTTTAGAATGTGTGTTTGTAGTGTTTGAGCTATGAGTCACAGATGCAGCATTATGAAAGGAGCCGCACAGAGCCAGCTCTCTTCCTCTCATTATCCTGCTAATGGGCCGACTGGCAAAAACACAGCCACTAATGTTGAGAAATATCAGACTGTACGTCTGTGAGAGGAAAACAGAAACAGTATATGTGAGAGGAAAACAGAAGTTTGTCAGTGTTAGTACCAGAGTTTAGGATTATTTGCGTCAAATATAGTCTCTTTTTATAAAAGCTTATTTCAACTTGTGTACTGTTTCTATAAGAAAAAAAAAAATGTCTGAGTGGATGCCAAGAGCTTTCCTATACTATTATAGTTTTTATTAATATTTTAAATGAACTTTTATATTATTTATTTTATATTTTCAGTTTTTATTCATCTTATTTTTTAATTTAATATTTTTTTAAATATTACAATTTGGGTTTAATCTTTTTTTTTTTTTTTA
>NW_015621742.1:0-2534 GCF_001515605.1 Sinocyclocheilus anshuiensis | reverse complement strand
GCCACAAAATGGGAGCATATCCATTAAGCAGCCCTTCAAGTTGTCGTTAAAAGTGCAAATTGGGAGGGAGTTCACATTTATGGAGGTTGTAAATTACGGGAGGGGAGTGAAGTGAAGCAGGTTCTCAAAGACTGTCTCAGACTGTATTTCTTTTGTCTGAGGAACACAAAAGGAGGTGTTAAAGAGAATGATGATGCTCATCCTAAAAATAAAAAAAGAGAAACATTTGATCTTATATTGTGCCTTGTCCATGTTTAATGTTTAATATAAATCAGGTGTGATATTATGGTCCAATGAGCTGGGGTGTGTTTCCTGTACAGTGACATAACTCACTGATTAACTACCATAATTTGTTGTAGAAACTAACCAGCTAGTCACAACATAGTTGCACTTCTAGACTTTGAACCTCTTTGCTTCAGCAATGTAGGGCTCTCATTAATGATGCGGTGGAGTAATAACTTCTGCTAATTAAATGTTTCAAGATCTCCAATATGCTGCACCTGAATACTTCACTGTTTTTGCTCCCTGTCATTTTGCATTATTTGATGTTTGATTCAGAGCAGATTCCCTCTTACGTCATGCTCTGGGGTTCCCTTGCGCATTTATGCACATGCACATTCTTTGAAAAATTGGCACTTACTGTTGACATGCAAAAATACAACTGAAAAAATATACAACTGAAATGTATATATATTTAAATGTAATGAACAACATAGAATGCACTGATGGTAGCTTGCTTATTGTGCCCAAATCATTTAATTGAATCTTTTCATTCAAAATATTTATTTTTATTAGTCAGCTGATTAATTTCAACTGGTTTAAAAAACCAAGTTGTTGATTCGTTGCGTCAATGATCTGTTTAAGTCCACACGTCATTACTAACAAGAAACAATGCTTCTAACCACAGGTCGAGAGCTGTAGTTTCAACAACACAAGTTTGCAATGCTGTTTGCGAATGTTTGTTTGAACTATGGTTTTTGGAAAACACCAAAGCATTGAACTATGTTAGTAACGACAGAACATGCAACAATAGTAAACTAACAATGCTTTTGAGAAATGCAACCCTGGTCGTGCCTGTGCAAGATTTCTGCAATATGATATTACCGTGCATTGCTTCTTGTGTGTTTTTTCTGATACTTTCAAAGTAAATAGTCCAGTGAGTGGCACTAAATGTGCATTCAGTTTTATTGGCAACAAATGAACATGAATCTGGAATTTCATTACACTGGTAGTTGTACATACTGTATCGCAGCATCTCAGAAATGAAATGTCGGAGAGTGCTGCTAAAAGTCTAATACTGTATCGTGCCACACACACTTAACATAATATAGTGTTAACAAAAGCAAGCATGAGATAAAATACAAACATGCCATTATAGCTTGCTTCTACAAGTCTTTGAGCTCTTTTATCATGACTCGTGTTTGATGAACTTGTACCAAAGCAGTTCCCATCAAAGTGCAGTGCTGTACCGGGTGCGCTACCGAGCAAGTTTACTACATCAGAAAAGACAAACATATGGAGATGCTTATGTGGTGCAAACGTCAAAATGTATTTGTTTACAAATCATGCACTACAAAATGTGTTTTGAGCTCATAATATAGTATTGTTTATGGAACTGTATGAACATAAGTGCTTATTAACCAATAATTGGCCCTGTAATCATAATTTGTGTAAAAATTGATAAAAGAGTTTTGCATAAATATGTGTAGGGGCGCATTTTTTCATGTTGAAATGGTTCAAATTGTTAGGACAAAAAAATGTATAATAAAGTGGTTAGAATGGTTACGACAAAAACTTGGAAAACACTTATCGTACTTGGTTAGAATAGAGTGTTATTTGTCACATTCATGTTAGTTCTAATTCCAACGCTTTTCTTTTCTGAACAACACAGAAGAGAAGAGTTGCTAGGCATCGGTGAACATCAGTTCATGTGCTAGAAATGTATTGACAATGTTCACATTATCAACATTGTTTTTCAAATGATTTCTCTGATTACGTGTGCACATGAAGCATTACTTTTTTGCAGTCTATCAAACTTCTCAAGGTGCAATCAGGGTCGAAACACAGGGACTAATCAGAGAAGACAGCAATCAAGGCTGCGAGGATCTCTGGTAATTTGTATCAGGAGTTTCACCTTCTTCTTGCAAAACATAACTTTTTCTCTGGCATAATTTGGGATTAGGTGTTATTACATCTTCAAATACGTCATTCGGCTGTCTTTGTTTTCTCTAACTTTGTTTACTGGCCCTTCCATGAAGATGTGCTACATTTTTCAGTAGTGTATTTCAGCTGTTTACAACCGGTGTAGCATTTCCAGTAACTAGCCAGTTTTTCCAAAAAGTAGCTTCTTAGCATGTATTACATCTGTCACAATCTGACATAGTTACCACTGAAAAGCTACTACTAAATATATTGTAGAAACTTAACGTTCTGTAAAGCTGCTTTGCTCTCTTTCTTGTAAATAGTATTTTGAAATGTGAATAATTATTTATATATATATATATATATATATAAACTAATTTTGCTGTTATTTT
>NW_015621741.1:0-2538 GCF_001515605.1 Sinocyclocheilus anshuiensis | reverse complement strand
GAACCAGAGAAAAGCTTTTGTTTAGCATGCTCAATAAGACCAGCGTGACATCGAGCGACTTTAAAATGTAACTCTCATACTTGGCAGACGTCCACTGTATTGCTGTAAAACTCATTTTAAGATTATTTACTGTAAGAGGAATCTGTTAATCTGATGAGCAAGAAAAGACATTTGAAAGCCGTCATTCCTCACTCAAAAAGATTTTCAGCAATTATAACACTACTCAGCACAACAAATGAACCATATTTTCAATATAATACAATATTATGGAGAGGACCTGGACGCAGTTGCTTTTGCTTGTATTTATTCTCTATCATTAGCAAGATATATTCTCTGTGCCTGACGATTATTTATGCCGTGTGCTTGCTAAAGCAGGATAAGGGTGGGCTTTTATATACAGCTCAGTGTCTCTTTACGAGGATTGCTCTTTTATAGAGAGGCTGGTGAGGATTATGCCACTGCACAAAGGTGAAAGAAAAGCACTTGGGACTCCAGACGGTTGACATTCAACTGTCATTCAGTTCGTACTCAATTGGACACTCAATTGTGGATGAAGGTAACTGAAGTTCTTAGAATGTCTTTAAAGAATAATGAGTTGCTTTTCATCAATAAGTACATTATTTGAGAATTACCTGCCTTGATGGCTTGAATTTAAAGGGATAGTTCTCCTAAAAATGAAAGGTCAGCTCTGTCTGTTCCTCATATAGAGCAGGGGTCTTCACTTTTCAACTTTTTCAGCCCACCTTTGAGGAAAGAGAGATGGAGCAGTGATTGTTGCATTTTAAGACCAGTTAAATACCATATTCGTGTATTTATGTACTTGGCTATAATTGCGAAGTCATCAAAATCATTATGGTGTAGAGAAAGGAGTCATACTTTTTAATTTTACTTAATGCATTTTAATGTATGAAGAACAATGAAACATTTAGCTGAACTTACAGTACCCCTAGCTTTGGTTCAAGAGCATGTCAGTCAAAAGAAGATGTTTTGAAGAGTGTTGGTATCCAAACAATTTTTGAAGGTTGCATTCCATTATATGAAAAAAAAATACAAACTAAAACTGTTTGGTTACCAACATTCTTCAAAATATCTTTTGTGTTCTGCAGAGGAAAGAAATTCATATATGTTTGCAATGATTTAAGTGAATAATGACAAGAATTTTAAATTTTTGTGTGTGCTATCTTTTTAATGCATGTTTGTTTAACAGATTTTCTTTTTCTTCTTTTTTTTCCTCAAAAAACTGTTGGAGATTAGATATTATACTGCAACTCCTGCTGCACATGGGTTACTTTCATGGTCATTTTTTGTCTTTTGAGTAACTTAAAAGCCATTTTGAAGAATGTTGGTTTCCAAACAGTTTTGGTTGCCACTGACATCCTTTATATGAACAACAAAATACAAAGGAAATCAATAGGAACAGTTTGGTTACCAACATTCTTCAAACTATTGCTTGTATTCCGCAGAGGAAAGAAATGCATACAGGTTTGGAATGACTAAAGTAAATAATGACAGAATTTTCGTTTTTGGGTGGACTGTCACTTTAATGCATTTTTTGTTTAACATATTTATCATTTCTTTTCTTTTCTTTTTTTCTCAAAAAATAGTTTGAGATTAAATAATATACTGCAACTCCTGCAGTGCAAGAAATGGGCTACTTATGGACTTTTTTTGTCCTTTGAGGAATCTGACAGCCAATGCTTACCACCTTCTTTTCTTGTATTATATAAGATACCAAAAAGAAAATGCTGACCAAAAGATAACATGAATAACACATAACAAATACAACATAACTTATTTTGTGTTCCACAGACACTAATTCATATGGGATTTGAGAAACATGAGGGTGAGTATATGATTTACAATTTCATTCTCGGGTGAACTATCATATGCTTTAAATTCTTCACTTAGATTTCAAGGCTAATTAAATTTCTTATAGCATGCTATGGTTATTCATTATTCCCTCTTGTGTTCGCATTAACAGCGATTTGACAGAATAACCACTCTACACGTGTTCTCCTGTGGGTGAGCATGCCAGTCTGCTGTCTCATGCTGCTTTTTATTTGTTCTTATCATGTACCTGTCTGTCCAAAGAAGAACTCCTTTCACGGCCCATGTAGGGCATTAAAGGGCAGGATGTGCATGTCTTTGAAGGTATCAGATAGGACAGAGGATGTGTGGACAGAACTATACCCCACTGAGAGTGTGTGTGGGCTTGGCTTCAAAGGAAGGGCGTACTGACCTTTTCGTCACATCAGAGGGGAATAGCATAACCCGACTGCTGTCCTCTCCACAGGGCCTCTTACCAGCCTGGACTTCACATCCTGAGATAGCGGCCACGCACACACACACCCTTTAGATAACTCACCTTGCAGTGAAAACTAGGCTGTTTTTGCATGGCCATTTCGGTCGTTTTCATTTTATGTACAAACTATGTTTACAAACTAAGCCATTTTAAACTAATGTTTTTATTAGTAGTTAAAAGGGGTAGTTCACCCAAAAATTCTGTCATTAACTACTCACTCTCATGCCGTTCCAAAC
>NW_015621740.1:0-2542 GCF_001515605.1 Sinocyclocheilus anshuiensis | reverse complement strand
CACTGGTGCTTTAGCATGAAGGTGTCGTACACCAGCCCTGCAGAGAGAGTGAGGAGATTATTACAAATAAAAAGTCTAGCAAGTAAAAAATACTATGAAACATGAACTGAGATGAATCTACTATGCATATTGTCTTTTAGATCAATTCTCCACTCTGTGACTGATAGACAGAGGAGCAGTGTACCTGTTGTGAAGAGATGCTTAATGGGCACCTCGTTCAGGGGCGCTCCTTTAAGACTAGAAGTGACGGGGGACGACTGTGCCCTTCCCAGGGGTCTGTGGGGCATTCCTGTGATTGACAGAGAGGCCTGGAACACATTCAGTTGTTGCACATGCTGCTGGTCCAAATACTGCGGAAAGAGCACACAAACATCATGAATTCAGTGCCGTTCAACAGTTCAGTTCGACTCTGTTTGATTCAGCTAATTTAAATTCAGTTTAGTTCAGTACACTTTGAATCGGTTCTGTTCAGTACGGTTTAATTCAGTTTAGCAGTTTAAATTAGTTTTATTAAGTACAATTTAAAACAGTTCAGTGCAGTTGCATTCAAGTTCTATTCAGATCAGTTTCGTTCAGAAGAGTACATTTTTTTCTGTTCTGTGCATTTCAGTTCATTTAAACAGCAATTTTATTTTAGTTTGGCTAAAAGAATAAGCTTTTCTTTCAGTTCTGCTTAATTCAACCGAATATTAATCATAACTATAATATTATATAAACAATAAAAAACAGAAACAAAATACTAAAATATAACATTATCATGTTAAACTGATGGTAGCAGATGGTAATAGTGGTACTAACCTTGGTACTATGGTATTTAAACTGTATTTTGAATACAATCCAGTTGGGCTTCATTTACTTAGCAATTAACTAGTTTTAATGTAATTCAGTTCAATAAACCTTAGTTTTGGCGTTAAGTCAAGTCAGTGTTTGAATAGGGCTCCAGCCAAGATCATTTTCAATAACTGAAATAAAATAAAATAACATAATAATGAAATGACACAGATGAAATAAAATTAGAATTTTTTATTAAAATTATACATTTTCATACAAGATAAAAAACGTAAACGTACACATCTTACATAACAATGTTGCCGTGGCAATTAGCTGAAATAAGTTTAAGTTGAAGTAATTAAAACTACTAAAACGAAATAAAATAAAATAAAATAAAAATTTTATTTTATTAGATTTTTCATATAGGATAAAAAAAAACGTTAACTTACAAAACTTACACAACAATATTGCCTTGGTAATTAGCTGAAATAAGTTTAAGTTGAAGTAATTAAAACTACTAAAACGAAATAAAATAAAATAAAATAAAATTTTTATTAGATTTTTCATATAGGATAAAAAAACCCCCGTTAACTTACAAAACTTACACAACAATATTGCCTTGGTAATTAGCCGAAATGTTTAAGTTGAAGTAATTAAAACTACTAAAATGAAATAAAATAAAATTAGAATTTTATTTTATTAGATTTTTCATATAAGATAAAAAAAAATGTTAACTTACAGAACTTACACAACAATATTGCCTTGGTAATTAGCTGAAATAAGTTTGAAGTTGAAGTAAGTTGAAGTAATAAGTTGAAGTAATTAAAATGACAAAAAATAAAAATAAAATAAATGTATAAGTTCAAATAAATTACAAAATTTAAGTTAATATAAATTCTAAGTTAAAATAGAAATATTAAAAAAAACTAAAAACAAATAAAATTACCAAAAGTGCTAAAATGAAAATAAAAACCTAAATATGAAAAAAAAAAGCTAATTCAAAATATTAATAATCACTGTAATTGTATATAAATAATACTAAAATAACACTGGAGTATGTGTGCAAAGAGTAAGTTAAGATCATAGCAGACTAAACATCAGTCCAAGCACACGGTCTGGACCATCTCACTAAAGAAAGTCAGCAAACATTTGCCAAAAATCTACTCAAAAGTCTCCAGCAGTAAACAGCCTCAGAGTCTGCTCTATATCAGATGAGCGGAATGAACGTGTGTGTGTGTGTGTGAGCAGCGAGACAGCCGCTGATGCAGGACAACGTGCGATGGAAGCACATGCGAGATGATGGGATTCATACTAGTTGTTCTTTTTTTTTTTTTTGCATGAGACCTTGAGGTTGAAGGTATGCCAGCACACACAAATTTTCACAATTCCCTTTTTCGTGCCAACTCCCTCTTTATTCGAGACGCTAAAGCCATGCAGCATCTGTCTCACTCACTATGGCAGGTGACGGGGGCTCAATTTGTATTCAAGACACTCAGGCAGACAAGCAGAGGCATTCACACACACAAGGACGTAGGTGGGGGTGTTTTAATGTGAAGGAAAGGCCAGCTAGGGTCTGTGACTGACCAAGGAGTGTTTTGTGTATCGCTGCCTCAATGGTGACTGCATGTCACCGCACAACAGACACACACAAACACACACGTCACCCTGGTGGGCTGTGATTGGGTGTGAAGTGCAGGGCAGTGAAGGCGGGCGGGGTCCGGAGGAGGAGATGAATCACCAAGGAGAGATGAGTCAGAGACGGTCCATTCAC
>NW_015621739.1:0-2475 GCF_001515605.1 Sinocyclocheilus anshuiensis | reverse complement strand
GTCTGTCTGTCTGTCTGTCTATCTATCTATCTATCTATCTATATTTTTGTTTGTTTGTTTAACAGGAAAGCAGGTTTGTTAGAATGCTATTAGTATTTGAAAGGTTTGTCTAAATATTTGAAAATATTTGTCTGTCAAATCAAAGTCATGTGATGCAATCAATATGCAGATACATGCAGAAAAAAGAACTAAAACAGGAAATGATATTATAGTGAGGACCCCAGCTGTGTGTCAAGGTCAATAAATATCATAATAATGAATATTAGATCATTTGATCTGTTTATGAAAAGGCAAAGTTAATTCTGGTTGTAAAATGTCTAGTAGTGTCAAAAAGAAAACAACAACATAAAAAACGTATATTATGCATATAAACGTGTATATACTGTACATACAAATATGAAAAGTAGATAGTTAATTATTCATTATATTTTTGTTTTTAACCTTGAAAAATGAAATATTTTATGGTGTCCTTTTTTACACACATTACATGTACTTGCTATAGTAATAATAATAAATTATGCATAACTACTACATGCAACTAACCCTAAACCAAACTCTCATCCTAACCTCAACCATATAGAAAGTACATGTAGTTAATTAGTGTTACTCAGTACTTAAATGTATAATTACACTATAACAAGGACAACGTAAAATAAAGTGTAATCGTAATAACTTTTGGTAATATGGTAATGATTCAGATGTGTAAGGATAATATGTTATTGCTTTTTACTTGATGACAATGAGTTACATGAATGGCAGGTGTATGAGAAAGATTAAAAAAAAAAAGATTCACCTTGTATACTAGGGCAAAACTAGCTGCTAGCTCTTCTCCAGAAGCTCTCATTGTGGCGGCTTGGGATAATTATTTCCTGACAGGCTGTTAAAAGCCTGTTCACCTTGACTTCCAGAAACTGCATAGACGCCAGTTCTATCAGATTGGATCAGGTGATTTCAGCTGGCTCTTGCCCTTTTTATGTGCAGAATGCATCCGTCTGTTTTGTATGAATCTGAGACTTCACTTTATGTGTATTTGGGTAAAGCTAAAGACTGTTGTTCTTGTCTAATGCCCCTGACACCTCACCACATTTTCAGTCGTAATAATGAAAGCAGACATCACCCTCTGTGGAGGGATTGGTTCGTTATCTCTTCATTACTAATTAATGACAGTTCTCGTCTGAAATCTGCACTTAAACGGCTGTCAGAGAGCTGCAGTGACCGCCAGTCTCTTTTTTCCCCTTAGGCTCAACACATTCACTCATTAAACTGCTTCACACCTCTGTGCTGTCAGTTCTTGTGTGTCGAAGAACACTGATTGGCACTGGCATTGTATCTGTGGTGTTTTATTGACATGTGGCAATCAAACACTGTGTTTGTGATGACAGATAGGGCTTCAGATCAGATGGACCTATGACTTCTAGTTCATACTGCAGCTGTAAACACTTCAAATGGACCTTCATCCGCTGCATGGTGTCCCAGTGCCTGCACTGTAGTGCCAGTGGATGTGACTCTTTAATTAAATCAATTCAAATCAGTGTTTTCCAGGGAAGTTTCAATTTCAGGGATGTTTGAATATTGTTTGCATGTATGTAGATACACCAACCAGCAGCTGGCATTCAGTGCAATCACTGTCCAATCACAGACCTGGATCCTGGGTAGAGATGCACCAGCTGTCTGTGAGTTCTTAAGTGAAAATGTAAAGTCCACTAGAGGCTTAGAAGCTACTACTGTAGCTAGTTTGTAACTAACTCTGTACTTCATTTTTTTGCACCATTTGTTCTCATTCCAGAGCGTAACTAGAAAGTCATAAGTTCGCTGTAAAGCATAGTCAGATAATAAAAGTTTACCTTGATCCAATAGCAGCCTTCAAATGCATGAGCAGAAATTGTGTTCTTTTGTACTTTAGTCTCATGTAACTAATGGTAAAATATTTTAATTTCCAATGAAATATAATACTGCTTAATAACACAATAGGTCATAAGAAATGACGTATTATGATTGATTTTATTTGACGTGCACAACACGGACTGATACATGTGAGACGCACTGTTTAGGGTGGAATCATGTCAAAGATGCACTAACAATGCAATTTTTTTAAATCAGCCTTTTTATTACTTCTGGTCGGAACCTCCAAAATATTTAGTTTATACACAGTTACGTTTCAAATAAGTGTACCGGTGCAATGCAAAAATATTTAATATTGTTAGCCTCATGGTTAGTGCGTCATCATATAGCGCAACTGTGCTCACAGCGACCCGAGTTGGATTCCCGCCTCGAGGTCCTTTGCTGATCCCGCTCCCCTCTCTCCACTCAATACTCTCCTGTCATCTCTCCACTGTCCTCTCAAAAGAAAAGGCACAAAAATATTTTATATTGCTTAAGTTGTAACTAGGGCTGTCAAAAAAAAAAATCGAATTTCAAATATTCGTCGATTTAAAAAAAAAAATCCACATTCGAATGCAAAAACGTTGCATTCGA
>NW_015621738.1:0-2531 GCF_001515605.1 Sinocyclocheilus anshuiensis | reverse complement strand
TAATAATATTTTGTCTAAAGAAATGTAAAAAAAAAAAAAAAAAATTATCATAATATAATACAAAATCAGCCATTTAAATGCTACAAGTGAATGTAGTCATCACATCATTATGTAGGCTACCATAAACTTTATTTATTTATTTTGAGATTTGCTTAAGATATAACTTAAAAAAAGTATTAATGTTTTTTTTTTTACAGATATTATCTTTAAATGAGCGTCAGAACTTATGTAAACAGATGCTAAGTCAAATCAGACAGAAATAGTGATATACTGGAGCCTGGATAATAATTTTAACGTTAACACAGATAAAGATAAAAGACCAATATTAAAAATTGTATATTATCTAAATAAATGTAAAAAAAATAAAAAAATTACTTAAAATGCTACAAGTGAACTTAGGCATCACAGCATTATAATGTAGACTACAAAAATATATATTTTAAAATTTGCTAAAGATTTTTTTAAATATTGTTTTTAATTGAGCATTAGAGCCACAAATATACAAAAATAGTAATATACTTAAGCATTATTTCTGGGCAATACCAATTAGCTGATCATCATTTTTATTACTGATAGTTATTTTGATTAGTCCGATAAAGATAGTTCACCAATATTTCAAAATGTTATTGTAATTTTTAAAAATACAAAACACACAGTAAATTTAGGCATCACAACATTAAATGAAAATGGATATTTATTTTGAGATTTGCTAAAGATTACATTGAACTATGTTAATAAATTATGAATGGCTTTATCTTGTTAGATGATGGGAAAGGTACTGGAGTCTTAATGTGCAGGAATACAAGACGTGGGGTATTGTAGCCTGAAGACTGTTGGCCTGCGCTTCCACTTTTCCAGAATTATTATTATGAAGTTTGCGTTGCCATGGCAGCAGAACTACTGTGGCTGTGATGGTCAGCACAGGTGAGTTATCTGACCACAGGCTCTGTTTGACCACTCATACTGATGAGAAATCAGCTCTTCAAACTCTAACCTCTGACCAGCACTAACACAGCAGATCAGCACTTATATGGAATTACAGCCCAATCATTCTCCCGTTTAGTGGAGGGACATTTAATACACATCAGTCTTAAAGATACCCATCATCTCTTAGTCTATAGGCCTACATTAAATCTGGTTTCTGGAGGATTCCTCACAGATGTCCCTGAAATTTGAGAAGGATCTGCTGGACAGGTGTGACACACTGTTTATGGAACTCAATCACCTGCATATGCTTTCTATAAGAAGGCAGCAATTATCTTTAAAAGGCACGCTGATTGTGTTCTAGAAACCTGATGGTTATCAATATGTCACAAGAAACTGTGGTAAAGCAGTCTGTGCAGTGATCTGGCTGTCATATGGTAGTGCTATGTTTAATTAAACAAAGTCACAGATGTTACACTTAAAGATAAACGTAGGAAAAATCCATGCAGCTACTGCTGAAGTAGTTCAAACTGTGTAGGCTATGTCTAGAATGAGACATAACAAATAGAAAAGAACGTTTCCCTGTCTGGACGAACTGGATCTGATTCACTTGGCCTGTTAAAGTTACTACATTAAACTCCTTGGTTTAAGGGAAAATCAGTAAGTTTAGAGCCCAACTAATATCCAGTGGGTACTAACTGTCTTGGGGCTTGTTCAGGGCACTTGAGTTGATCTTCTATTAAAAAGAAACACTGGGGACATCTAGTGGACAAACGTATAAATATATAATAATACCATTTCTAAGCACACTTTTAGATCAGATAAAGATTTTCAAATGAGTCACGTGTAGAATTACTGGCCTGTGATCTTGGTTATTAATTGGGTAAATGAAGTTAAACTTGTCATTCATCTCTACGACAAAGAGTGTGTCAACATGAATACACTATATATTTATTACATAGGCTTAAACTTGAGGAGTATTTTACGGAAAAATGGTCAGCTGTGTTTATTTTTCTCATTAAAATTATATTATAAAATTCATTTTAGGGTTTTAGGCCGTTTTAGTAAGTAAATAAAATATAACCTTCTCTGTTCTTCTCTTAAAAATATAACTTCGACAAAGAAAAGAAATGAATGGGTTGGAAAATATTTCATGACGTTAAATAACTTCGCTTAAGTAATTAATATGTAAGCAATTAAAATATATATAACATTAAATTATGCTTACCACTTATGTTAAGTAATTATGCTTCCAGACTTCCATCTCTTCAATCAAAATCCCGCCCTCCAGTGAGTTCCAAGTGTTCTGATTGGCTAACACGCACGGGCCGCTGTCTCAGTGCTTTCTGTCAGGTAATGGTGATTTTTATTCGTTAAAGATGAGCATAAACTCTCTGACCTGTTTTGATTTGCTGTCGCACGCACTCCCGCTGTCCAGAAGGGGGCAGCAGTGCGTCAGTCTTCAGTAATTAATATGTAATGTAGAATAATCTAAGAAACCTGGCAAGAAAAACATGTTCCTCGTTGCCCATCGTCGATAATGTGACACTAATGTTAAAGGATGGTTTGATAAAACAGAATCTCTGCATGGATGAGACATTTAAATT
>NW_015621737.1:0-2528 GCF_001515605.1 Sinocyclocheilus anshuiensis | reverse complement strand
AATAATAATTTTAAATTTACAGTAGTAATGTTTATGGCTCTCATCATTTCTTCAATTTCAAACATCACATCTTTTATTTTCAACTTAAACTTTATTTATATAGCGCCATTGAAAATAAAAATGGTTGACTAATGTGGTGTACAATAAGTCCAAAGATAGTCAATAAATAATGTCATATTCAGAATAACAGATTTCAGACCTAAAACAAGACCAACAACTACTCAGTAAATCTGCTATGAATAAAAGCCAGAGAGAATAGGTATGTCTTGAGCTTTACTTTATAAAATCATATAAAAAGTAATTTTGGAAGAAAACGTTTTTTATATACGTCCAGTTTATAAGCACGTCACAAGTTGAGAAGATAGTTGACGCATGTTGCATTTCCAAATGCATGTTATAAGCAACCCAAGTTGCTGCGAACAGAACTGCTTTGAGACACTGAGACCACAAATTATGAGCCGCTCGCATGTAAATGAAAGTGCTTCAACAGAAACTCGCGGCTACTATTTATTTAACTGAATCAAACCATTTGCGATCTAATAATCACACTAAGCCATGTTGCGATCTTCAGTTTTATTTCCGTTAATCATGCAGTGCTATCTCTAACCCTTTGCTGTGTTCTTTACCTTCCCTGCAGGTTACCTGTTTATTTGGTCTCCTGTACTTGACTAGCGTAGCCGGTCTCATCGCTTCTTCCGCCGTCATCATCCACCAGCTCGGCCGACTTCCCAATACCAGCCGCACTTACTTGGACCCGATGAAGCACACATCCATTCAGACACCAGCACTTCTCCCCGAGCTCTTGCCGGACACACCACGCCCAACCTCAAACCTCCACTGCTGCGTCCTGACCAATGACAGCTTGAAGCCGCGGCCCACCGCTGTGCCAGATCAGCCCGGTTCTACCTCTTCTTCCTATCAGAATATGGTGCCTTGTCTCTGGGGCTCCATCATCTCTGCTCTTTCCTACTCAAACCCCTCGTCGGACATCCAGACACAAGACTGTTTGGTGTCCGAAGTGATCTGTCACAGTCACATGAGCGGTTTCCCTCAATGTGCAATAGCTCGCAATGGCTCGGCGCCTCTTTCCTCTCTATGGTATGCTCGTCTCACAGCACTTTGGCTTGGGTTTGCTCCATTTAGTGAAAGCCTAATATTTTCAGACCCCCATCTTAGCTCCATGCCACCTTTTCAAAGATGTTGCCCAGAGACGACTTTGCCATTTGGGAAATCGCCATCTCTTCTCATGCCCGGCTAGATGAGTCTTAAAGTAAAATAAAACCAGCAAAGTTTACATATGCAGTCAGCTCTCTCGGTTTTCTTTAATGTTGCATACGAACCAGCTAGATGGCTTGGTTATAACCGGGTTGTGGTGGGATATCAGTATGTTGGGGAGAAGGTTGTAAAGAGGTTTTTTACAGAAGTGGCATATGCTGATTGACAGTTTGAATTTTGATGTGTGATGCAGTGTGCGCTAATGCAGTATGAACGAACAGGCTTTCTTTTCTTTCGCTTTCCGGATGGGTTAGTTTGGTTGGTTTTAGATGTTCTGTGAAACCTCCAAAGCATCCAAGCAAAAATAATGGCAAGTGGTTACGTAAGTTAACAAAAGGCTCTGCTGTTATGCGCGGAAGTGCGTGTTCTTGTTTTGAATAGTTCGCATGGTTTTGCGCAACATGCCAATGTCCTGAGGAGGACTGTTTTGTTTTGAAGTTCCTTCCTGTGAAAGCCTTTATTTTCAAGTTGGGAAATAGTTTGAATTTAAGCCTGGTTTTGTTCATTTTGGTTCAGAAAGGAAGGGTAGGAGAAAAACAGAAAGGGATCAGTTTTACAATGTCGTTTATACAATTTATTTAGATTGTAATGGTCAGATAGTTGATGCCATACCTCGTCCACAAAGTGTTCATCGTAGATTGCTTTAGTTTGTAGTAACAATCCTCGATATTTAGATATCCTCAAGCAGTAAAATATTGCAGAACAGGCTAATTGAATAGATTTGGGTTCATTACTTGACTTTGTTAATGAGTTTAATTTTGGCTTTATTTTATGTTCTTTAAACATAATGTAATTAAGCAAATGGTATTAATATTATTAAGACTTGGACATAAAAGTACCCTTTAATACCTGATTTAAAGATCTCTTACATATCCACCATTATTTCTTAATGGCTTCCAAAGTCTGTTAACAATTTTTTTTTTCTGTCCCAATTTTGTACACTTTGTATAGAAATAATAAAAGAACATACAGCTGCAACAATGAAAAGAATAAAAACATTAATCTCAGTCTTTTGTATCTTTCTTAATATTGATGGTTTTTATAGTATGATGAAATATCAATATTTTAAGCATGCAGATTGTATATTGCCTTAAAGTTATTTTATTGTGACTGATATGTTGTTACAGTTTTGTTAATATTTTGAATTTTATTAAGTTTAACTTCAGTAATTTTCACATTTTTCTATGTATGTTTTCTTAATTTTTACTTTGGTTACACTTTATTTTAAGGTGTCCTTGTTACTGTGTAATTAT
>NW_015621736.1:0-2530 GCF_001515605.1 Sinocyclocheilus anshuiensis | reverse complement strand
CAGTCAGCCAAGAATCTGTTGCCATCTCAAATAACATCCCAGGTCCAACATGCTAGCAGAGTTGTTCAGGTCTGCAAAGCGCACTAGAATCACGGGGAAAAAAAATCTCCAAATGTCAGCTCCTTCTGCATCCATGTGTAATAAGCAGTGACAGTCTCATAGCAAAATCAATTGGAAATTTGAATAACAAAATCTGTTCTCTCTCCAAGCGTAATCTCATTTTAGAATATTAAGCATCTGACATCTTATGATTTTAATTCTAGCTTTTGTGATTGAATGTACCCGGTGATGCCACTTGTGATGGACGATTTATAAATCCTTCAGAGATTTGATTGAGAGGAGCGAGCGACTATGTTCACAATGCAGACAATGACAGTTTGTTTTCTGAATGCGATATTTAGGATTGTCCACACTGTTATTTACTAGCGATCAAATCTGATCTGTGTTCAGGCAGTACGATTGTTTTCTACTATGGTTGCTATAGTAATTGCGTGGGCATCTGCACTATGCTAAGTGGTTTTCTTGTATAACTAGGAGCAGTAAGCTGGCAGCCTGTTGAGCAGACAGACAGCTTTGTACACTGTGGAGTCTAGAGGAAGATACTGTATGTGTTGCTTTATTTCTTGTCGCTCTCACCACCGAAATCACTGTGTGCTGTGGTGTGTGGAAGTAGCGGAAAGTCTATGACGTTCCTGGAATATTTCAAGACAGAGAATGACAATGATCTGTATTGGATTATTAAATTGAATATGTGTGTTGGTGTTTTGTACAGAGCTCATAGAGGTGTGGTGATGGGGGGATGAGATGGAAGGAAACTACTATATATTCCAATGTTTTTTTTTTTCAAGGAACAAAAAGTTTCTCTGGGAAACACAAAGCTTGAAAGTTTTATTAAATTAAATATATTATTACCTCCAATCTTCTTCCAGTCTCTTTAAGCAATCCATAGTCTTGGCCTTGTAGACTTTTGGAAAACAATATATTATACATGCATCAAAAGGAGAAGCGTAATTTTTAATAAGTTCATGATTATTTCCAATACAGTATGATTTCATCTCAAATGATGTAATAATCTTCATAACATAATGTGCTAGAAATTACATTTTAAACTAAATTCTAATGCTAATTTCATAGCTAGCATTTTATGAGTACTCAATAAACACAATTAAATAATATTTTCAAAATATTTAAGTAATTTAAGTAATTTAATAAAAAGCACAGTTTGCTTGGAAATGACATAGGATACAAATATTCTGCTCAAGTCATTTAGCTTGGTGTTTCTTTGTTAACTCAATTAAAACTATTTAAATTGTTTTTGGTAACTGAAATAACATTTTATTGAAATGTTAGATGACAGACTTAAACTAAATTAAATGAAAAAGAAAAATGCTGTGTTGAAATGACCACATTATAGTACTAAATTATTAAAATACAATTGTAGTAAAAAACAAATGGAAGCTAAACTGAAATATTTTTAAAAAGCTAATAAAATAATAAAAAAGCACAAAAAAATACTAAAACTAACATTTTAATTTAAACCGAATGAAAATATGAAAATAAACGATAATTGAATATATCAATAATACTACATAATACAAAAATAACATTGTTTCTTAACACATAATCTCTTTTCATATCAAAAATGCTGAATGTGATGGAAGTAACCACATCTGAATTTGTGAAATAAACCATTTTCACACAATAAATATTGAAATAGTTTATGATTATTATATTGTGATTATGGTTTATATTAGTATATAAAAAAAGATGATGGATTTTCACATTTAAGATTAAAAGTCTTGGTCTCAAACAAGAGTAAAAAACAATCTAACTGATCTTCATAAAAAATTGTATTTTAATGGAAACCCATTCCATTATTAATGGAATGGATATGATGTGTATTGAATCCATGTGGTTTTTATGCCGTTTAATCACATAAAACTAATCAGATTTGAATTAAATGTGCAAAATATGTGGATCTGAGCCAGCAATGCAAACACATCACTTCCGAAATATCAATATGAATATTTGAAGAGCCACAAATACTATATCATCACTTTGTTGCAAACTTTTGAAGAGAACTTTTGTTCCTCGAATCAACTGCCCATTACCTTCTATAACACCTTTGTATGAATTATACATTATACACGGTTCTGTGACTGTGATTGTTCTGAATATAACATGCAAACAGACATACGTGCAGAAAGAAAGCAAACATAAGTGATGCGGCATAATGGAAATCACATATAAAATGTGACAGGATTATAATTTAAAATAAATTGACTTTCATTTATCATTAACATTTCACATGAAAAATCCAGCCAGCATCACAGACATCCATCCATAATTGCTTTACGGAATTAAATATAAAATCCATCTTAGATGAATGTGATTAAGACACTTTGGGAAAAGGCTGTTATTTGGATTGGATTTGGAAGACCACGTATGTTTTATCATTGTAAAATGATTTCACAGGTCTCATAGAAATGGCCTCGCCTTGTGCTTTCTGCTCTTTTTTTTTTTTTTTTTT
>NW_015621735.1:0-2529 GCF_001515605.1 Sinocyclocheilus anshuiensis | reverse complement strand
ACACACATATATATTACACATGCACACATATTTAGATCATAAAGGAAAACACTCAAGCAGTGAACTGCTGCTACTGTTACTGCCTCAGATGAATGGCAATATATATACCATGAGATAACTCCATTTATTATTATTATTCATATATAAAGACCCGCCCACTTAGACAGGAAGAGACCATCTGACTGACATGTAAAACAACCAAACATGGTGCGTTAACCATTATCTACACCTAAAATATGTCTATAAAATATGCCTGTTTCATTGTCAACGATTAACCAGGAATATGTTCTACTTGGCAGATCATGGTCACCTCTTTTTCACTTATAAGAGTTATGGAAATGAGGAAATATATGTCTTTTAAAAGAAAATAACAGTATGCTATACTGCTGTTGTTTGCCCACAAGCTTGGTGCATTTGTGCTGTAGAAGGCCATGCTCCAGCGAGATAGAAAATGAGGCACAACAAACCCTCTGACTCATCTCATAGAAGAAACAGAAACACTGTTCCTTCACTCTCTTTGCATCTTCCCCACTGAAAAGCTAGATGTGGGCCAAGATCAACCTCACTCTCTCTCTTTTTTCCCTCAATCTATTGTTGCTCTGAGATCCAGCCCCACAGCGGGGAGACATTCCTTCACATCTGATGGACTGATAATAGCGCCCCCGCTCCATTCACTTGACCGGACATGGTCGGCACACTCTGTCGCTCTCTCTCCTTCTTTCTGTCGCACACACACACACACACGCACCCACATGCACAAAATGTGCCTGTTCATTCAGGTTGATGCCATCAGAGGAGGATCTCAGGGGAAGCTAATTAAGTTGAAGGCAGGCCCTGCTGTCTGCTGATGAGCTGCAGAGACTCAGACTAGCCAGCATCTGAGTTCTCATAACTTGCCTGTATTATCTACAGCACTGCCTTCATATAGTTTGGTTCTGCCTGTCAGGATTTAACTGTCTGCTGTTTATGCATAACTGGCTAAGAGTCGAAGATTAGAAAGAAAGAGAGATCGAGGGAGGGAGGGAGTGAGAAGATGGATAAATCAGTTTGAGAGCTGGTTTTGAGAAGTCAGTTGGTAGACAGGGGGCACCATTGAGCATGTCATGCTGTTTTGTCAGTTGGAAATTAATGCACACCTCTATAATACCTGGGTTGTTTCTGAAATTGCCCCCATACGCTTATTTAGCACACTAATTGAGTGGACAACCATTTGTAAGGGTGTCCAAAACCATAGTGGACATTATCAAGTGCACAAGTTCAGTCTCACAATGCACCTCAATAATGAGTATACAACCAACGTGACTACAGTACAGAATATATGCACTGTGAGAACTGCGGCGTCTGAATTAACTCATTCTTTTTTATTCATTCAGTGGACTATATTAGTGGACTAATGTAGGAAATAGTGAATGAGGGTATGGGGGGATTTCGGATACAGCCCTGGAGAAAGTCATCCGTAAACATTCCCATGCATATCAGTCACCTGAGATGTAAATGCCATGTTACTAATCATAATAAAAATAACACTGATTGGCTGATGACACCACAAGAACAACCATAATCCTTCATTAGTGACTATCCAGAGCTGTGATGTGAAAAGCACCAGACAGGGCAAAATAGTCTATGTCTCGTTTTTAAGAACACTAAAATACAACTGGGAACTTAAAAAACAAACAAATAATAAAAAACACGTATTATAATTAAATATTATATATAAATGATGCTTGCATAAAAAGCTATTTGCTATTTAGTAAGAACAAATGCAAATTAAATTCAACGGCCGCCAATGGAGATTTTGCGAAATCATATCTTTCTTCCTCAATGCTTGATCAAACATGTAGCCCATTATCATGAAATATTGTTCTAGTTAATCAAGAGCTTTTTTAACCATTTAGTGGAATGCTAAGGTAGTAGGCTAAGCTGTTAGTTTGCTAACCAAAGGCACTGAAAACAAATAAAGAGAAATATTTACTTTGATTATTTTTAGCTTTAGCAATGTAAGGGGATACTGTATTTTAATCTAATTTAAACACATTGCCATGAATAAATATACAATAAAATGACTAACTACATCAAACATTGAATAGAGTATCCATAAAAAAAACCCACTCAACCAGTGAAATTCCTTCGTTGAGGATTCTACATAGATTAGATAGATTTTAGAAGGTACTGTATAAGACAGCATGACAATAGCTAACTGAACAATGTTATGTCCAAAAATGTCAGAAACCTGGACAACTGCAGAACCTGAACCATTTAAATAATACCTTAACAACTGAAAACATGCTCTCGTCCTTTTCTCTTCCACAGTGAGAATGAGGAAAAGGGAAAAATATGGCGTTGGTGCAGAAAGGCTCCCTCAGCTTGTGTACGCAAGAGCATTCTTCCTCCCTCATTTTACACTCACACCGTGCTGTTCTCAGCAGCATCCAGATTGCCTGTTGTTTTTCTATAGTGACTCCAATCATGCAAGGCACACATTTAAAACATTTAAAAGACGTCAGTGATCATTTAACCCCCCCCCCCCCC
>NW_015621734.1:0-2527 GCF_001515605.1 Sinocyclocheilus anshuiensis | reverse complement strand
TATAGAGCTAATGATACAGGTGTAAGCCTGAAATCATTTACATATGAACAAGGGCATAGCAACCATTATAACGGGGTGATATGATCATTATATTTCAGGAGTTTCATTTTGCTTGGCCGCAGTTCCAGAGTATAGCCTGCCACATAAAACAACTTCAAGACCAAGCATTATCCAAAAGATTGCATTGTCAAAGCACAAGCAGCTGAGCGTTCAACCCCAATCCTTTGAACAATGTATGTGCTTTTTGTACTACAAACATAGGCATAGTTAGTTAGTTAGTTTATTTAAATAAATGTAGAGAAGAAGAAGAAAAAATTGTTAGCAAAAGTGAAGTGCCTTGGATTTAAAGTTTCTGATGTTCATCCAAGGTTATTTAACATATTATATTATTTTCTTCATCCTAAAAGGCTTCTAATCATTCTAATCATTACCAGAATCAACTTTTGACGTGGCTCTGCCCTTCCCCAGCTTCAAGGTGTTCTTTCTAATTGTATTTACAACACTTCACAGTTTAAGCTGTGAGCAGATCAATCATTGGATATGTCTGACACATACAAAACAGAGCATTTTCAGGGAGCCAAATGTGTGTCTTACGTCCTTATGGAGACGTAAGACCTGCTTTCAAGGCTTTCTGAAGAACCGTTGATCATCTGTGTGAAAAATCGATTCACATCTCTGGCGCTGGTCCTATAGAGCACAGTAAGTACCTAAGTACGAAGACCAGGGGGACTTGAGAGGTGATGAAAAGCACAACTTTAGAGTTGGAGGCCTTGGGCAGAACGCATAAGTGTGTCTGAGGTGGGCTCCTATTTGGCATGCCAGGACCTTTCAGGTTAGGACATATTCATTCTACTCAGCAAACCCTGGCAGAACAATAACACAGACTTCATCCAGGATCACACTGTCTGATAAATGAGGATTAGAATGAACATACATTCACCCTGATTGGGGTGAGAGTTTTTGATGTTCATGGAGAAATCCCATGTGATATCCATTATGCCCAGGATAGAGACTTGAGACACATTGATTTAATATTCACCTTAAATGGTTTCATTCTTTCAAAATTACACAAATACATCAATGTCTAGAATCTAAAATAGGGTGAAAGCACAACATGGAGGGTATTTCAGATCATGCTGCAGGTTATTTCAGATTATTAATGATTTAGAGGCCAAATGGGATGCTTTATCCAGAACTTTTCAACACAATAAAGCAGAAAATACAGGCAATATGTCACAATTATCACAGGCCAGAACGAATGAACTATAAACGAATTATCAACTGTCGAGTGTATGAGGTGGGCATTCACACTGAATTCAGACTAAAACGCTCCATCGTGGTCTCATCTGACTGCAATCTGATCCCATGACACAAATGAGCTGTTTTTATGCTTTTTGGTAAACTCTAGATGTGCCTTCGATTCTTTTTAGGGAAGCGTCTTGCGTGCTTCCCTCCCACATGATCCAGTTGACTAGTTCACCTTTATCTGCTTTCTGCTACTGAACTGTGAAGCTAAATAAAAGTGATCTTTGGCTTCTCTCGTGGTTTTGTCTTGAATGATCACCCTGTCTAGGGAGTTTCTTTGCCTTCTGATGTGGCTTCCATTCCCCGATAATAGGACCAATCGTGTCAACTGGAACATCTAACCACTTGGGTAATTCTCTAAATTTCCGCATTTGTTTTACTTTATCTCTGGAATGGTCCTTAATCTTCATTTTAACAGCCGTCCCTCAGATTTACAACCCTTAACTGCAGGGCTTTTAGCCATAAATTGTGGTGGTTATTTTTAATTCACAGGTAGAGATAAATTATAGGGCAACTGTATTGGGGATTTCCTTGCACAATCAAAGCCTCTGAATATCTTTAGAAAATATGAATGCATTTTTATTGCATTGTTTCATTATTTTCAACATAAAATACAGCCACATTATTTCATTTTGTGGTTCAGTCTTAGTGCTGGGAAATTCAATTAAAATGAATTTAGATTTCATATATTCATGTGCAGTCAGTTTCCTTTATCACAAACTAAACCCTGGCAGGATGATCAAGACCCCAGCGTGAGGCAGAGGGATCTTGTTTCACCCTGAAGGGGTTTAATTTGCGATAATGACTGGCTGAATGTATATTATCCCGCTTATTACACAGCTACTTCCCAAATAAATGGGCATTAAGTGTTTTTTCTCTTTTTGGTCTTTTAGCCTTTATTGTAGAATACAGCAGAGGCAGACAGTTGTACGTGGATATTATATATCTCAAATGTTTTGTATAAGCTCATTTCATAATTGACCTACCTGTCTCAACTTTGGAGTGATCAGTCCGCTCTGTCACCTTCTCTTGACTGATTAGGTAATCAACAATTCTCACTCCGATTGGTGGCTCTGCATGAATCCATTCTATAATGACCAATGAACTGCTGGGCTCATATGAATGGGATAGCTTGAGCCTGGAGTACAGGAGTATAAAATCAACATCAATTATTTATAACTTAAAGGGGTCATATGATGTTGCTAAAAGGAACATTATTTTG
>NW_015621733.1:0-2527 GCF_001515605.1 Sinocyclocheilus anshuiensis | reverse complement strand
TGTAACGCCGTAACGGGGCTCGTTCACCTCCGAGACGGATGGCACTCCAAACAGAGTGAGCAGCAGGGGGCCATGTGGCTTAGTAAGTTAACAAGTTCCTGTGTGCTTTTCTCGCAATATACGGAGCGCTCTCACACTCGACCTCTACACAGCAGGGTCACGGCTTCTGAAGAACGCAAGGTGGGAGGGGGTCTGCATTTACCCGGTAAAGACATTATGGGATAGAATGCACACACATGCACAGAAGCCCCCTGGTAGATAGATCTCTTTTTAAACCTTTCTTACATTTTAACCCCTTTCTTGGTTACTTGGGCCCACTGAACAGAGAAATGTTATGCTTTAACGAATACAATTAAGCAATGCCTTGGTCATGGGTTCGCAGGGAATGCATGAACTGATGAAGTGTATATCTTGAATTTAAAGTTGCTTGTATTATGCAATGCAATAACTGTAAAAGTAAACTTGATTAGAAAAGAATACTTTGTAATCTTGTAAGAATACCTCATAAAATGGCCACAACATCAATATAAAAGGCATGTATGTTCATTCCTTTTTTATTTCTTTGTTTGTTTATTGTAATAATTAAAGGATCAAGTTTTCCATCAAGTAATATAGTTCATTAGCTTAACTGTAGGCTGTTGACAAGTTGGTATATTAATATATAGAATTCACACGTGCAGTCACCGGTGTTCGTTTGGCTAATTTACATGCATGTGGCTCATCCAATCAGATTTTAGAGCTGGAACCTATCCATTTTATATGTTTTGGGTTTAAAATACTCTAGCAATAGCGCAAGCTATCAATAGCATTAGTGATATGCTGTCGATTACTGCAGAAAAACGTTTGAATACATCTCACCTTGTTAACAGTAATGTTTAATATGCTTTTAAACATTAAGTTGACCCTCAAAAAGTACACTTTTATACCTTTTCTAACAGTGCATATAGGGATAGTTCACGCAAAATTCTGTCATCGTTTACTCATCCTCATGTCATTCCAAACCTCTGTATGGCGTTCTTATTTTCTAAAATAGATATTTTGAAGAATGTTGGTGACTAAACAACTTTGGTTCCCATTGATTTCCTTTATACAGACAAAAAATACAATGGAAGTCAATGGGAACCGAACCTGTTTGGTTTTCAACATTCTTCAAAATATTTTTCTTTGTGCTCAGCAGAGGAAAGAAATGCACACATGTTTGGAATGACATGAGAGTGAGTAAAGATGACAGAATTGTGGGTGAACTATCCCTTTTAGGTATTAATTTTACACACTGACACACATAATGTTAGTCTTGTGGCTATACTTTTGAAATAATGTGTATTTTTAACATTTATCATGGCGCAAAGCCTTGCACCTTAGACTTCCATTGTGAGTGCATTACTAAAGTGATGTTTAGAAACTAAGAGACGAGTCCAAATTATTTTCTGTTATGGACAGCAAGACACAGATGCTGTTGATAGAGCTTTACTTATTTTGAACTTAGAACATTCCTTTAACTTCCCCTCTCCAAAGTGTATTCAGTCTTATACTGTATCTTCTCTGTAGTGACCTGTCTCACCGTCCTCTGACCTGTTTTTAGGAATTTGTTGGGGAATTTACAGCTGAAGCTACAGGTTGTGGCTATATACCGACCAGCTGACCGAGAGCACACAGATATACAAACACAGTAAATGTTTGTGTGTGTTGACCGGTATAACTGCCTTTCAAAGTTATAGGGACACTGAGCTCATATCAGGGCTGGAGTCAAATGTGCTGAAATATGTAAATCTTGGACTGAAAAGCCATAAAATTCATAATTGCTTCAGCTGGTGGGCCAAACGTGGCACTGTAATAACAGACTCCCTGGAATCACAACAATGTCCTAATACATCTCCACACCCGTGATTTTAAACTCTCAGCTAATTCCTCGCATTATTCCAGCTAAAACACATTATACCATTAACTGAACCTCTCCAAGATGTTTTTTGAGCCTCTCAAGTCATTTTTGGCTGCCTTTGCATGTAGATCTAACCGAATCCAGCAAGCATAAATGGTGGTAACATTCAGGATTAGTGGACACCAAGGAAAGCAGACGTGTTCGGCTCAGTCAGGGATGGTTGGAAAGACCTGTCCCCACTCTGTCGACACTCTTCCCATCTCCAGCTCGCCACCGTGCTAAATACCACTCCTGTTAGCAGGCATTAAAAAGCCATTCACACCGCAGCCATGTGCTTGAGTTGGCCGCCATAATAGCTATGCTACGTCTGGAAGGTGTCCGTTATACACACAGTCTTTCTCTTGCTCCTCTATTTTCTCCATCTCCCTTAGCTTTTGGCATGCCAACAGCAATCGGTCTCTCTGGACTGGTGCTTTGAATGCTGTTGCCGCTCAGACGTGGCAGATAAAGTCCCTCGTGTGGGGTTTTTTTTCTTTGCTTAAAACATTGAGAAATGGCTGTTACCTGTGAGAGCCGGAACAGAGAAGCGTGATTTATGCACTTGAAAACGAAAGGATTTGCTAATGCATGTCGATCGAATATCACGGC
>NW_015621732.1:0-2525 GCF_001515605.1 Sinocyclocheilus anshuiensis | reverse complement strand
TTTTTTTTAATGTATTTGCGTTTACACACATCACCTAAACAATGCATCAATCACACATACAGTAGGAGGCGCTAGATTGCAGTACAATGCACTGTTGGAAAAAACAAAAATGCTGGTCTCCCAAAACCCAAACCCCATCTAAAACCAGCAAACCAGGTTGGATTATATACTGGATTACTGAGAGTATTAATAATTAAGATATTTTTTTCTTTTTTCTTTTCTTTTTTGTCATATATATAATTAATTTGTTCATTTACGTATTTATAATTATATGTACCATATGTATATAGTATGTATATAGTTATATGTTACATATGTATAATTATATATTTATAATTGTATATACCAGCAGTGCTTTAGTCAAAAGTCTTGGAATGTTTTTTTCCTCTTACAATGGTCTAACTGTAAACTATATTAATTCATTACATAGCCTACCATTTCTCCCAGCTAAACTGTAGGCCTATTTACATTTTTTTATAGGCTACTTAAAAATTCCTCCGTTGGTCAACAAGAAATAGCCTAATAATGTAACATAACAATGTAAATAATAACATTATGTTAAATTATTGTTTCTTGTTGACCAGCATGAATTCACGATTGTCATACGTTCACTAATTTGTAAGAAAATATCCAGTTGTGTAACAGTGAAATACATGTACAATACAACTTAGCTGGGGGAAATGGGATCTAATGTGTTAAAATAGTTTCCCACACTTTACTAACACCAGAAAGGACTAAGACGAAGACCCTAACGAGTTAAATAAGTTGATAAAAACACTTGAAGTTTGCAGGGTGGGAGTCAAGCAAACAGAGAAAACTGATTCGGTCTCGGGACACTGAAATGCCTCTATGAACGAGTTTCATGAACCCCTCCCTGCAAACCGAGACAGGCGCAGTGCACCGGACACCAGCGCCGCACACCATTGGCTGAGAGCGCAGCTGTACCTGTAGGAAGGTGTGCCAAGCAGACAGCAGGATGAACTTTTCTTTGCTCTGATCCACTTCAGGGATTTGAATTCATGCTCCTAAGATCATGGAGCCCGTAACGTCTTGGAGCAACGAGAGAGTCACCGAGTGGCTCAAAGGTAACGGGCTGTGTTTATGTTTGTGTGTCTGTGATTTTTGCGACCGACAGGTGACTTTATGTCAGTCGAAAGAGAGATAAAGCCTAATTAAACAGGAACAACACAAATCCCTAAGGAACGGGAAGGTGTTAGTGGAATGAGGAAGCGCCTTTTAGTTTGTTGATAAACTCTCACGCGAAATTATTTCACAGCTGGTGAATGCAAAAGCGATTTAACTTACCGAACTGTATTGTATTGATACGTCTGTCCTCATATGCAAAGCGATCAAATCTGCTGCTGTCATTCTCCGTGCAAGTCTAGACTGGCCCACATCGCTCACTATATGCGCATGTCTCTATTTCTCTCGCTCATTTCTGACCCATGTTCTGTGGTTTCATTTTAACACTCGTACTTTGTTATTTGTTTTATAGGCCTACTTTACAATAGTGTTTGTGTCGCTTTGTAGGCTATTTAAACTGTAGTTACATTAGTAGGCCACTGTAGTATTGCGTATTAATACTAGTGGTTATTTTGTATGTTGCTTTTGAATTATGTATTAGCCTTACAGTACTTTTGTATTGATATATATATATAATATAACTATAAAATGTGAAGTGTAATATTTATTACAATTAATATGTAATATAAGTACTTCTGTTCTTTTCACACTTTTTTTTTTACTTTATATTTCTATTATGTTATCTTCTTTACAGTGGCTTGATACTGTGAAGTAGGAGAATAGTTGACTTTTTAGTCCAGTGAATATTTATCTTTTGATTTGTCTACTAAAAGCCTTGGCTACTGAAAGTTTTGAATGATATTGCCCAGAAAAAAAAAGATATAGTTCATTGAACACATGATGTTATGACAATGTCGCCAACAGTGGGGCATGTTGTCACAATTCATCATGCCATTAAACAGGACTTTCAGCAAACTTTAAATGGTTTTGAAATACGAAACAATGAACCTGCATGTTTAATACTATATACATATTGTAAAATATTGTAATTTAAGTTTGCAGGGCAGAATTAACAAAAATGATTTTAAGTTTTTGAATGAATTTAAGAGGGTTTTGAACAGGTTGTTTGACATCAAGAGAGAAGTAGAGAGAAGACACAAGTTTGTTTGTTTGGACTTCAATTAAAAATCTCATAGTGACTGAGATACAGCTCTTTTCTCATAGTGACTGAGATACAACTCTTTTGGCATTCTAACTAGCCCTGGTGTTTTCTATTATGCGTTTAAAACACCTCCACCCAAAATATGTGTGTTTTTGAATCTGTATCTTAAAACGTCCAATAAGATCTTCACCCTAATTTTGTAATCCAGCAGTTTCACACAGTTGGACAAAACAAAGGAATTCCACACTTCTTTCATAATATTAAAGCTCCTTGCTTGTTTTATAAAATACGTTTTGGTAACACATATTCACTATTAACTAAGAGTTTTCCCTCAATAAAC
>NW_015621731.1:0-2527 GCF_001515605.1 Sinocyclocheilus anshuiensis | reverse complement strand
AAATCAGCCAGTTTACAATGACCATCCTTATCCAGCAGAACATTATCCAACTTCAGATCCCTGAAATAATACATATACACATATAATAATATGCCCAGATTCAGTTCATTATGGCAGAGAGAGAGAGAGAGAGATTTACGTTTTATTTACTTGGTAAAACACTTCTGCATGAAAACCTGCATTATAATCTTTCTAAAGACAAATTACAAATGGCCTTTTATGTCAAAATGATTGCTTTCCTCTGACACACACACATTCAAAATAATGCTTTTACTTTGTCATCCATTCATATTCAGTCCACGGTAACTGCGTGAATGTTGATATTTTGCCATTTGTCCATTACGAGAATTGATGTAAGCCACCTCATATTTTGCTCTCTGCTTCGGTGCCAGTGCTGTTTTCAAGTCAAAGCAGTATTACACTGCAGCTTTCAAGGTCTATGTGCTAAAGGTTTGTAATAATGGAAACGCTGAGGTAAGAATTAGTCTCATAGTGTTAATAAAGCTCAGAGGACAGAGAAGTGGCAATTAAAAAGAGAAGAGAAAGGCAAACACTTCAGAGAACATAGAAAAAGCACACTTAAAGGAATAGTTCAACCGAGAAACTACATTTCTATCATCATTTGCCCACGCTCATGCTGTTCTAAACTCATTTGACTTTTCTTCTTCATACAACATCAAAAGAAGATGAATATTGATGTAGATCAAGGACAGCAGTTTGGAAAATGGCAGCTTGAACATTCAGCTAAACTGCACCTTTCATGTTCCATTAAAGAAAGTCAAACGTGTTTAGAACATCAAAAGGGGGAGTAAATGATACCAGAGATTTCATTTTGAATTAAATATCCTTTTATTTTCTGTTTTGAGTGCATTTGTCTGTCTAACCTGTATATTATTCCCTTGCTGTGGAGGAATATGAGAGCAGATGTGATCTCCGCTGTGTAGAATCTGGCTCTGTTCTCCTCAAACTTTCTGGATTTCTGAATGTGAAACATCAGATCTCCCCCATTCACAAACTCCATTACAAAAAACAGACGCTCCTGTGAAAGGATTAAGAAATTAAGATAAAGATTCCGTTAAAAAACAACAACAAACAGCAGATTACCACCTTCAACATCAGGAAATTCAGCTTCTTACAGGGAGCCTTTTAACCAAGCATGTCACAGCCATTAGAAGATTTATGGGAGAGACAGACAAAGCAGAAACATAAATACTGTTTAGTCAGTGAAGAAGACTGCAGGAAACACAGATTATGGGATTGTGAGGGTTGGAAGGTGATCTGAAACGAAGTGCATCGTAAGTTTGAATTGACAACACTAAGTACCTGTTTGAGTCCAGCACAGCCAATGCATCAAACTTAGACCGCACACCCAGGGACCACCCACAGTTGGTTTACTGACCGTATGATGCACACAAAACAGGAGAGTGCTTGTGAAATGCAATGATTTTCAGTTTGTGAAATATTCAGTAGTGCAAGATGGGGAAGATGCCCACAATAAGAACAGTGTGCATTTACTGCTACTAATTTCTTATGCGTTTCTTTACAAACATTCACAGAGAGTGACAATTTTTTCCATACCAATCTGTTACTGTAGTATGTTCCATTTCAAATTTATCTTCCACTAAATGTCACGTAAAAAAAACTTTTCATCAGTCAGACAGTTTCTATGCTAGTGGCTGTTCACCAGAATAAGCTAAGATTTGGACCATCAAAGCGCCATGACACATCCACTAATGACCAAATCCATCACATCAACAAACACAGACATGCACATTCACTGTGCAACAGTCCACACCGCAGGACCTCTGAGATCATCGATTTTTGCCACCATGTTGCAATGCTATCTAACGTAACCCGGCCCCAGAGGGTCACGAGTGTGCTTTGTATGTCGCTCACGTGTGGAGGGTTAAGAGATTGATTGTGTGCGTCAGGGCTGTGAAGGAGCAGAGACAAACCGGTTCATAAATTCCTTTCCTCATTACAAACACACTACATACGTCAGCAAGACCTTGAGGATGTTCCTGCACATCCATGTTCACATTGACTCTGCAGTAATAAATCCAGAGAGGTCATCATGTCAGATCTGTTCTGCTGGACAGAACATGAAATCTAAGTCTTCAAATCCTTTTGCAATCAGTGTTTGAGCGCATGTTTTAAAAAACCTTGCGTACCCTCAAGGTAAAGTAATTAAATTAAACACTGTAGTCTTACAAATGCTACAGTGTGTGTGTTTCAAGTGGCTCTGTAAAACTGTAAAAGCTACGTTAGGGGATTCAGTGCTGACCTCTCTATTCTAGAGGCTTCAAGCAAAACACACAAGCAGATTATAGCGGACCTCTGATCTCTCATAACCTACAAAGGGGGATGTACACATACACAGAAAATGCAAAGTAGAAAAGTAACATTGATGAAGCATAACGTGTTTAATTCTCTACTGCCCCCTACTGATGATGTGAAAGCTACATGCTCTCATTTAAAGAACAGAATATACAAACTGTTCCTATTTATTATACATACATACAGTATA
>NW_015621730.1:0-2523 GCF_001515605.1 Sinocyclocheilus anshuiensis | reverse complement strand
TTTCTAAACTATAGCGAATAAACTGTGATAATGTGAGAAATGTGGAAGGTGTCTGAATAAATGTTGGTTTGACTATATATAGTTGGCTACTCTTTTCCAACACTGATCCATCTGTATTTTTATTGGGATGTGCAACCTGCTAGCCAAGTTTTGATTTTAATTCTTTGAATCGATGTTGTTCATAAAAGTTTATTTTGTCTCACTGTGCTATTCCATAGATAAATGAATGAACTCGTTTCTCATTAGATGGTGTGCGTGCCAAAGAAAAACAACAACAAACAAACAAACCTTTGAAACAGATGGCATTTTTATCTTGTAATAGTGTTGGAAAACTGGGACCTCTCAGACAAGCCCAGATTCAGGTTTCCTGACAGCTCGGGGGAAACAGTACAATAGTACAACACTCTGTATGGATACATCAGTGCTCAAGATGAGAGCATGCTTATCCCTCCTCTTACAAAAGCCTCTCTCCCCATTAACATCTTTGTTATTGAAGCTCATTACGGTATTTTAATCATTCAAGGATTACATGTTCTTCTTCAAAGGGATAACCAGCCTGCATACGTTTGCACAAATTTTGCTCGGAAGGCATTCGGTGCACACACAAGAGATTTTCACAGCATCATCTGTTAACACACGTACCACCTAATAATAATAATAATAAAAAAAAAAGCTGCAGGAAGGTGAACTTGTGACAGGATTAAATAATGAACAAGTGTGAGACGTCACGCTATTAAAGTTGTGATTTACGCTGTTTTGTAAGTTGGATTATTAATATGTGGAGCATTTTCTGGACAAATGTAACTGTCTGTAAGCACAGCAATCCTTATTACAGTTACATTTTAAAAAGAGTTTTGAGTAAATATGTAAATAAAAAGTTTTTAAAAGGTTATAGACTGACAATTGGCAGTCAGTCAATTAAAACGTATTATGTGAGTGATTAACATTCTTATGTACTGTAAGATAATGAACATTAAATTGCTCTAATAGTAGGACAATTCTTTAATTTGCGATTTATAAACGGGTCAAGAGTCAAGCTTAATGGTTATGGTTTTTTAAAAATCATTATACAAAATAAATTAGCATGTTAAATTGGCACTTCTGCTAAAAACATTTGACTAATTTAATAATATTTTCTGAAACAAATAGAGTGCAGTACTCTCTGCTCCACTGATAATTGAGCCATAATTAGGATAAATCAATTCCGCAGATTTTCCCCCACAATAAGTATCGAAAATGTTGTATTTTAGTAGTGTAGGCTCCATAAATTATTTATTAAAAATACAAAACCAGCATTGTGTGTACAGTACTTGCAATACTTGTAAAGTATTGCAAGTATTATGCAATACGTATCACTTTTTATGCTTATACAGTAACGCAGAGGTTCTCAAACTTGTTTGCTCATGTCCTCCGTTAAAAAAAAATAAATTATAAAAATCTGGTGCACCATTTTCCACATCGAAATGTAGTCCAGGAGTTTCCAAACTTCATGTCAATTCTTTGATCTCAGTATATCAGTCCAAGAACTATTATTTCAGCATGGCTCATTCAAAACTAATGTTGCATTGGCAGGGATTCATCTTTTTTTCTTCGAGCTGACAATGTCATTTCTCATCACACTGATGTTTTTGTTCCTTGTTTACACAGAAATAGCCCGTACAGAAGCAGTGTGTGCTTATGTAAATGCTTGACTTTTGTTATGCTAAGCACTCTGTCCCTTTCATAATTTTTCCAGCTCTTGGCTGGCTGCTAAAGCAACCTCACCTGAATGTTTGCATTCGTTGTTAACAAGACGATATATGTTCAGTGCGACTTGAATTTTTCCATTGTGTTAAAAAAGAATTGTTGCTGGCTGCAATGAGGAAAGCTTCCACAGGCACGAATAAACTTCCTCTTGGATTAAAGGAAAGTATGTAAATGGACCTATAAACAGATGGAGAAAAGGACATTTAAAGAGTATGCTGACCTATACAAAAGACATTAGGCTGAACAAAAATTCTGCATCTATATTTGGTCCTTTAATTAAATGTTAAATTTTTTCCCTTTCACTTTGTTTATCATAATAAGGAAAGTAATTAATTTCTCTCTGTGTTTTGGTGCAAGCGTATTTGTCTGAGGATCCTTATCCAATGGAAGTAGCAAATTCATTGCATGCTGTGGACGAACAAGTGATTAATGTTCCAGATTACAGTTTCACATGCAATTTGAACCGCTAATACATGATGATTACTTGTGAAATATGCTATCTGAAATGGGTTGAACTGTTCATTTTTTCTAGTGAGGTTTTGTTGAGGAAAGCTGAGAAGACTAAGCTCACACCCTCAGTTGAGTAACATGAAATCATTCTCACTTTAGATGTGACCAAGAGCATTTGATCTGATTTACCTTTCTGTTAAATAAATTGTCAAATTAAGTGCTCTTCTATGAGAGTAAGCTTCTTCAGTGTGTCAACAAATGCTTCTGAAGGGTGTCGGGCCCATTAAGTAGTAATTTGAGAGGGTGGAGAGCCTTAATCAACTTGTC
>NW_015621729.1:0-2523 GCF_001515605.1 Sinocyclocheilus anshuiensis | reverse complement strand
TACACTGGTTGTTGCTTCATGCAGGCTGAATGTCATGTGCTGCAGGTATTGGTAGAAAGTTGTTCAGTGTAGTTGCCAGATCTTTCAGCATTAGTTTAGATGAAGGTTCCTCACAGGTAGGGATGTAACATTAAGATGATATACCAATAATATAATAATAGCAAAGATGTTAACTGGAGAATAGTTAAAACTGATTTGCAGTTTTGCTAGTAATGCAGTTAGCACTAGTACCACAAAAAATTATACACTTTAATTTTAAGCATACAGTTTAACAGCACATGACCAGAAAGGAATGTTTCTGCTAAAGCTGAGAGCAACCTCAATGCTAGCTGCTAGGCAACCTATGGCGACATTTCTGGTGACATTTCTGTAAAACAATAATGCTGCTGCTTTCACGTTTCATTGCACTTTCAAACAAACCAGTGAGGCTAAAAGACGCTAAAAATGTATTCAGTTTTATTGAAACACATTAACGTGAATCTGACCCTAAACCTAGCGTTTGCAAAAGCAAATGTGAAATAAAAACACACTTGCTGAAGCAGCCATGTCACTTTAGCTTGCTTCTATAAGTCTTTGAGTTCTTTTGTCATGATTTATCATACCCAAGTGCTAATGCAATACTGTACCATGTGAGCTACTGAGCAAGTTTACTGCAATAGAAAAGGCAGACATATAGAGCTGGTTATGTCAGAATGTTTTATTTTACAAATCATGCATAGTACTATTTTTCAGTACATAAAGTATTGTTCCAGGAGCCGCGTGAAAATAAGTCTTCATTAATTGATAATCTGCCCCTGTATTAATTTGTAGGAAAATGAATGGAAGTTTTACTGCCACTATAGTGTTAATTTCATCTGAAAACTTCAGTGAATTGTATGAAGGTGAAACAGATAAAGCAAATGCCAACCACAAACTTTGACTAATGCTAGCTTCTTCAGTCTTGTAAATCTAGTTTATATTCCAAACAGGAGAAGCAGGTTGGAAAACAGTAAACCTTTGTATATATGTGTCGTATCTGACCATCATGTTCAAAAGACAAATTCACTTCAAGCATTTTGTCTTTTAGATCAGAATTGACACAAATGAAACCATTTTCTCACTAGCCCTATTGTTTGCTGTATCTTTCTGAACATTCGACGACGAGGGTTAAACATGGAACAAAGCGCATAACAGGTCGACTGGCCCCAGTGGTATGTGCTAAAATACAGACAAAAAAATTGGCTCATTGTTGTTTGCCAGACAGCAGAAAGATTAAGTGATAGTAAATAGAGAGAGAGGTGTACAAAGTTGGAAGGAAAACCCATTGGCGCATCCTGTCGGGTGACCAGACCGGCTGAGAACAACCTATGATGTCATGACAGCAAAACTGTCAAAACTGATAAAGCACACATCCCTCAGTTGCCCACGTGTTATGGAGAGAATCTAAATATAAAAGATCAATTTACTGGGTTTGTTTTTTTTCTGGTAGACTCCCTGTGCAGATATACATGCCAAATGTGGATCATGGGGAGTTGGGATTGGTTAGAGACTGGTATATTTCTGATTCACCTACGATGATATACTTAAATGGAACAGCTGTACCGGATGGCTAGAATTAGGCCTATGGCACTGCAACCTAGCGCAGATCCAGACATGATCACGTAATGCGTGTCTAAATATACCAATGTGATATATCCAATATGAGACCATTTCAATACATCAATAACTTTCTCTCTTTTTCTGCCACTGTGGTGTAATGATGGATGGTACACTGTGTTTTGTTCCTGCAGGGTTAGATCTGTTATTTAACAGTGTTTGAGTCCTGGAAAGCACTGGTAAGTAATAACAAGCACTGACAGGGCAGTCTGGTTTCAAAAGACAAGGCATTCCCTCAAAGAGCATAAACATGACCTAGTATTGTCAATACTGAGGCTTACAATGAATCAACTGCCTTTTGTCTCTACAGGGTTTTTGTCAGTACGCTTAATCTTGGGTCTTTCAAAACGGTAGTTTTTGAAAAGAGGTTAGACAGCCAATCAGAAACGGCCTCAGTACTCACCCCATTAAACATTAATGAGATTGGTACAGTCATAGAAACTTCCTCATGCAACTTGGTTTCAGTGTTTAATATGGAAATGGAAATGTTGAATGTCAAACATGTTTGAGCAAACTGTGGAAGCAAACTTTTGTAAAACAATTTTTGGCAAACAGTTGTATATATTCCAATCAATATTCCAATATATTCTAATCACAATTGTATATATCATTCACTAAATGTTATAAATATGGAAATAAGGATATTAACCCAGAGTTTACAGATGTACAGTCTGACTTAGATCTTGACTACCCAGGGAAAAGTAAAACATTGAACAAGATACTTCGTTTTAAGTGCCCAAATATGTTAATATTGTTTATCTTAGTCCAGAAGTTGGATTATGTCGTTATCTGTAGGGTGGGATTGAGTGAGACATAATGTTGTGAGACAGCGAAAGCAAAAGGGAGAGTGACAGGGAAGAGTCATTTAGTTGATCACACCAGCGATTC
>NW_015621728.1:0-2407 GCF_001515605.1 Sinocyclocheilus anshuiensis | reverse complement strand
ATAGATAGATAGATAGATAGATAGATAGATAGATAGAACAAACGAAAGAACAATAGATAGAATGATAGGACGATAGAATGATAGAACAGAAGGATAGAATGATAGAATGATAGAACGATAGATGGATAGATAGACAGAACAATAGATAGAACGACTATAGATAGATAGATGGGGTTTTGCCAAGTGAACTGACTTGTCTTAAGAAAGACTTTAGTATAATACAGTATGTGATGCAATATGGATCCAGTGATTTTATAATGCGCAGATGTTGACATATATACCCTAACACCTCTGTCTCAGAGTATAACAGTTGGGCAGGATTTCTTGAGATGGTTCCCTTCTGAACTCTGTGCCAAGTAGCCAGAGCTTTGTACTTGAGAGTTTGCTTTTCGGGATCATTCTAAGCAGTTCATTCTTGTGGCTGATCTGTGAGGGTGGGAATAGACGTGTCAGCGAGCCAGGCTTATTTAACGTAAGCCTGTGTAAAACTATCTGTCCAACAAACAGCTGCAGCACCTCAGCTGGACCAAGACGAATAAATCATCTCTCACAAGGCAAAACAGACACAGTGTGAAGTCCGGCCCTCAGCTAAAACTCCTGACAAGCATAAATGAGGAACAGCTATTTATTCACGCCTTTAGATTCCCCCACACTCCCCACCGCCCCATCCAGACCTGGAGCAGGTCAACTGACGTCATGTGTCTGCAGTAATTTATTATAACTCACACTGAACTCCAAGGGCACGTTGGGATTGACTGGGGTTGTGAAGGAAAATCAAATAAAGAGAGGTGTTTATTATTCCCACTGCATATAGAGCGATTGTGCCTGTTCATTAGAATTTTACAATGTGTCCTGTCTGTCTTAAAGGGATAGTTCACTCAAAAATTAAAATTCTGCTATTATGTACACCCCTGTCTCATGGGAGCCATAAAAGTTTTTTGGGAAGTCACACCACATGATATTTTACAACCTGAACTAACATCAGCTTGTCATGAAAAGGTCAAATTATCTGAAATTTTAAGAGACTTACTGACCTTGACACAGTCATCAGGGTCTGCAAGGGTTCTCTCTATATCATTTCCTGATATTTTTTTTTTTTTGGATTTGACAAACAAAAGATTCGAATATCATTAGTATTTTAAAACAGCTTCACTGCTGTTTTTTTCTCTCCTAGGAAATAATAAAAGACGATGCCAAAGTACTTAAGGTTTTCTTTTCAAGAATGTAATAATTTTCATGAGGCTTTTTTTCTTCAATATGATATCAGGACAACTGCGTCACCATGGCATGTTTGACTTTATTCCCAAAAATATCAATGAATTATTCAGAAATTAAAAACACATAGGGTATGGAACAAAATGAGGTTGAGTAAATTACAGGGGGGGGTTTCTTTCCATTTTTGGGTGATCTATTCCTTTAAGAGTCATGCAAATCCATCTGTCAAAAATCCTTTAGTCTGTTGAAGCTGTATATGCTCACATCATGAAATGATATTAAGTGTATTATAGCAAGCATGTTTCCACAAAGGGAGTCCCTGAAACTCTCACACAGGGCATGTCATATCCATTAACCTTCTAATGGCTGACATAACAGCTGTTGATAATAATAGAGTAAGAACAATGTGTTACGGAAACAGAAAGAAACATTTGGACACGGATTGTGGTGGGGACTCGTCCAGTCATCTGGTCTTTTAAATATGATTCATAACAATATAATTAATTTGTGTAGCAATCACGTCATATTCACAAATCCAACTTAAAACCGTTGTCATCAGCAGACTGATTCTACTAAGACACAGCATTAGTTTCCATTAAGAAACTAAGAATTGTCTCTTTCAGTGCTCTTCCAAGGCTTTTGTTTACTATCTCTGGTTTTCTGTCATTAGTCTCTGTTTGCTTGCATTTCCATTACCCCGTTTCCATTTGGAGATTTAGAAAATTTGCTCTCACGCTCAAATGACTCAGAACAACCCTAAACTGACATGTGTGTTACTTATGATTATGTGTAAAGATGCCTGCAGAGGACAGATCGCTACAAAATCGCTTCCCAACATTAATATTACATCAGTGAATTCAATAAATGAAACAACAAACACAATTTCAAAGTAGACCACGAGGTTGGAGATGTTTATTAGTTTTCATTTAGCGCTATGCAATGTGAATGATAAAAGATGGAGAAGCGCATTTCTCCAATTTCGCTTGGCCTGTCTAGCAAAGTTCACACACACACAAGCACATGCACTCACAAACATTCACACTTACTCAGACAGGAGCAGTATTCAAGGAACCCGGGGGCTACAACTGCAAGACTGCTATGTGAAACATTTATAATTTATGATGTATTTGATGTGGTGATATGTATAAACATCAGAGGAATTTTAATAAGGCTCAAGCAATTAAAAAAAAAA
>NW_015621727.1:0-2515 GCF_001515605.1 Sinocyclocheilus anshuiensis | reverse complement strand
CATCGCTTGACGAACCTTTTGAAGCACCTTTATTTTTAAGAGTGTAGTTTGTAAAAAACTTTAATGCATTTACAGTCTGTCTTTGCAGGGTCATTATAGTTAACTAAAACCAAAACCATGAAACTACTTTTGTTACTTGGTATATTGAAACTTATTTTAAATATAAAACTTATTTTATTTCAGCTAGTTGCCACAGCAGTTCTTATTTTCAATTAGTTTTATTTAAAGTACTATATGTATTTTTTAAGTTTTAGTAATTTTGTTTTGTAATGTTTATTAGTTTTTTAATGTCTATATAGTTTTTATTCATTGTATTTAAGTTTTAGTCGTGTTTTTGTCCTTTTTTTAAAAAAATGTCTATTTTTATTCTTGTTTTTTTTTCAGTTTTAGTCATTTTAGTACTTGAATTACTTTATTTTTTTTATGGTTTTTCATATATATATATATATATATATGTTAATATTTGGTTGTTAATGACGTATTTCCTGTCAATAATATCCACTTCAAAAGTGTGACATTACAGCTCAAATAATGTTTGTATAAAAAATTAAATTCTTTAATAAAAATGACACCTTACTTTTCTGCTGTTAAATGCTGCTGCAGTTTTCTTCCACTGTAAGTGCGTTATTCTAACCACATGGCATATTTAACAGCATTAACTTATTTACATTTATTTTATGTGGTAGTAATTTGTGGAAATGTTAGTGTAAAAAAAATAGTGGTTGCTTAATGTACTTCAAACCATCATAAAACTTAAAAGTTAGGAAAACGTCTAATTAAATCCCCAAAGGGAAGATGTTTAATGAATTTGTTTTAAATATTAAACATTACAACAGAATATTAGCTACATATAATAAATTTTACTACTACAATAAGCATTTTAATCAAATAAGTTCTAAGGTAAATTGTCAACATCACATTAAAAAGATTTGCCAGTGAAGTATTACACAAGACGCTTTCATGAGTGGAGAACAATGTTTAACAAAATCAGCCTTTAGAATGTAGAACATTCTGAAGATCAGTATTTTTCAGGACGCTGCCATTGGACGCCACTTTCTGAATTAAATGAAACAAGGTCATGTGACTGTTGTTGGGTGAATAGGGTAACAATTTACAATAAGGTTCAATATCTTTATGCATCATGATCTAACAATGTACATTTAAAAAAAAGCATTTATTCATCTAGGATAATGTTGATTTATAAATATACTATTTTTATGTGTATCTATGACTTAATTACAGTCAACTACATGTATTAATATAAATAATAATAGATTGCTTGACAAAGGACAACTTTGTTTTTGGAAGAAATTTACCTCTGATCGATAGTTTAAAAAAATATATATTTTTTTTGTTTACATGAATTAATATTACAACGAGTGTTAAAATTAACCACATAAAAATATTTAAAACTTTTCCAATATTTTGACTTTGGAAGTTTTCATAATTATTTGTATTTTTACCTTTTTTTTTTTAATGGCTAGTGCAAATGACAAAAAACAAAAAAGTCAAGGACAAGCATTCTAATATACAAATATAAATAATATTACTAATTGCTCATATCCATTATCCTATTTGCACTATTGTTAGCAATATAAATTAAAAAAATTGTCCAAAACAAAAGTCTGTTTCATATTAATTCCTAATATGTTGTTATATATTTAGTTTCTTTTTCAAGACTAAAAAGTCACTGTATTTTGATAACAACCCATTTTTCCCATGACGACCTGGACATTTTATGGTCAATAAATGTGATCAAGTTTGTAAAGAAAGAAAAACAACAACATTGAGTAACTCTTTGTTCCCTGTTGCTGCGGGTGTTTAATAAGACAAGAAACAGTGGGTTGATCATTATTATTGTTTTAATAGGAAGCAAATGCTGCAGTAATCCACGATCATCCTCGTTAAGAACAATCAAAATGGTTAAAAATGAAATTAGAAACGTCCCCAGTATAAAAACACCCGCTCATGCGACATTCACATCAGAGACAGTTCACAAGCTCTTCTTTTGGAAAATCAACAGTGAAGTCAATGGTCAGTAAGTGGCAGCTTAACATCGAGACTGTTTACTGGCTTCCCATCATGCACTGCAGCGTCTGCACTCATGCACGCATGCATATGAGTTTCTTCATGCCCTATTGTGCTTCAGCATGTGTGTGTAGTGTGTGATCTGATGCCAAGGCTCGTGTGAATCAACATTCAATGGCTGTGTTGCGTTTGGCTTCAAAGGAACTCGAGCGCAGAGATTTTAAAGCTGGTTTGAAAAAGAAATCGATGAATACAACACAAAACATCAGCGCTATAATGATGTAACGTTAACAAGTAGCCAGCCCAGATGATGTCAGCTGAAAAGTAATTTCAAACAAATAAAATAAATTATAAAATACATAATGCATTTATTTTAAATTTATTAAATATTATTTTATTTTTTGATTACATTTTTCAACTTAAAATTTTATTAAATAAATAAAAAAAAATATTAAATATTACATATTTTAATTTTTTTACTTGTATG
>NW_015621726.1:0-2519 GCF_001515605.1 Sinocyclocheilus anshuiensis | reverse complement strand
TCCACGACATTCTAATTTATTGAGATGCACCTGTATGTGATAGCATATGTGAAATAGCATACTAGTATGTGGTTTCAATTTCATCAGTAATGTATGAGGACTTTAGAGAGCACAACAACAGGAAAACAAAGCCAAAACCCAGACATTTTAGGCAATTTTGAAATCCCAAATACGACATGTCTGGTGAAAAAAAGATTAAACCGTTCAACAGTTGTACTTTCTGACTGGTCACGCTTTTGCTAAACAAAACTATGCTAAAATTTACACATGAAATGGTCATTGGTATAATCTCCCCTAGTTTATTTGACACATGAGTGTGTTTACATGTGCAAACTGAGTGTGAAAGTGCAAATGTGACCCCTATGAGTGTGTTGGAAGAGTCTGGCTCTGCTGTCACTCCTGGTTTATCAAAACAAGCTGACTTTTTCAAGGCACCACGGGACATGAAAGTGAGCCAGCCGCTCTTTGCTAAAACAAACAGTTCACTGTTGCTATAGCCAACAGCTCCCCAACAGGAAAATATAATCCACAACGTTCAAATGGGTATTAGGAAAGCAAAAAGAGGCAACAATAATGAGTGTCATGAATTAGCGACTAATCCAAACCTGTCATTGAATATTAATCTTTGAAAGCCTGTAGTGGTCACCCGTGTGGTAAGAAGTTTAAATTCAGTATTACCTAATCAAAGCAGCTCAGCAGCCATATCTGTTGTAAAGTACATGGAATGGAGGTCAAGTGACTGGATTTGCTAATTGCTAATACTACTGCAAAAGATCACAAAAGCATATCCTAGGAGTTGTTTTTTTTGTCATACCACTTCCCTTGGATCCATGTGCCCATACATCAAAACGTACAATGAAATACTTTTGGATTTCTAGGTCTCAATACACTACCTCAGAAGTGTGCACAGAATATTTCAATTGCTTACAAACTCAGTCTTGTGAAATTAACAAGCAACTGGATGCCGCAAAAGTCGTGTTGATGTTTTTGGTTATTTAGTTCGCTATGCAATGAGCCATCCCATTAAGGGACGGCAAGGGTGAGGTTATGTAATGTGCTTACGTAGTCAGTCACTTCATCAAAAGTCTCTGCTGGTAAAGAGGGGTCATATTTGTGCAACAGACATAAACATGAGGCTGGACTAATTGCTGCTGCAACATGGCTAGACTTACATTGTTAGCCTTCACTCAACTGGACAATATCCAGAGGGTGTTGTGGAACATACATAAGCTGAAATTGAGACCGGTTGAAAATGATTACTTCATTGCTGTACATTTATAGCTAACTTATTTATCTGCTAGCTAACATTAACCTGATAAAGTGACACATTAAATCCACGTTGCAGTCGCCATTTATCTTAAATGGTACAAAATGGCTTGAAAAGGAAATATAAACTCTCACTCAAAGGTCTGGGGTCTTTAAGATTTTTAGAAAGAAACTAACACTTAAGTTTTTAACTTTATTAACTTTTACTAAGAACAAATTGTAAAAATTAGAATTAAAAAAAAAACTTCTTGTGACCATTCTTCTCAAAGAATTAAAAAAAATGTATCCAAGTTTCCCCAAAAATATTAAGCAGCATAGCTGTTTTCAACATTGATAAAGACATTTTTAAATTCAGGAAGTAGACCTTTCATTTTGAAATCAATAGCTACAGTGTCACCTCAACTACTCTAGAGCTGCCATGAATGACAGGAAATGTGATGAAAGACTGTCCAGGTCTTGTTTGAACTGGCATGAACCTGGTCCTGACACACATTTTTAAACCACTTTCTTTGACTTTCCTAACCATTTCTGCCATTTGACTTTTTTCTTACCTAATACTGAGTGAGAGGAATAAATGTTTTTTGTTTTTTTACAATCAACAGTCAATCATTAATCTCACCAAAAAGAGTGGCAAGATAAAAAATAAACCATGTCAATTCATTAGCATATGAATGAATTGCATACTTTTTTTTTTAAAGTAACATTACTTGGGAAAAGTGAATTTAAAGTGTGAAACTTGTGCAACATGTTTTTACAACTAAATTTAAAAATGTAGGCCATCCTCACCTGTATGCACAAAAACATGGATGTTTCTGTTCAGCGAGTTTCTTATCTGGGTTTCTGCATTATGATATAATTTAATATCTCCATTACACAGTACAAGACATGGCACCTTTGTGTTTGTTTTGGGTGGAGTAAGTGCACTATCAACTCCATCTAACAGGTCAGAATACACTGCAAGGTACACAGAAAGTCAGGATGCAGCTTTTGTGCTTTATCTTATTTGAATGGCTGAGGATTCACAGTACTGGTCTAATATTAACTTAGACTCACAATGGGGAAGAGCATTCTGAGGTCGAGTGTCACCAGGTGACTCACAGATGAGTCATCAAATGTGCTGTTTTCAATTCAGCTGAATGGTGTTACAATGGATCTTAACTGAAAACAGGCTGTCCATGACACACACTGCTTCCTGCATGTAAACATCTTGCTCAACATCAAGATGAGCTTGAGCAGAGAGCGAGTGTGTTTTA
>NW_015621725.1:0-2523 GCF_001515605.1 Sinocyclocheilus anshuiensis | reverse complement strand
TTTTTTACCGTAAATTTTACGGATTTTTTTTTACAGTGTAGGTCTCAAAACAATTGCCTTGATGATCGCATTTGCTGCCACATTTTGAGGTCAGGCTGGGCAATTAAATGGATATTTCACCCAAAAATGCATCATTCCAAATTCATAACCCTTTTATTTTTTTATGGACCACAAAAGGAGATGTTAAGAAGGATATTCATGCTGTTTAGCATTATTGATGTCAAAACTGGTGCGACACATCTTTATGTGTCATATTAATGTGAGCCACATTTGGGGAAAACATGCTAAAATGTTGTGTTCCATGGGAAATGATAATAATAATCATACAGGTTTGGAATGGCATGAAATTGAGTAGAACATGTTATTTTATGGCAGTCACCTTTCTATGGATTGTTTCCAGACTTCCCCAAAATCAGTGGGCTTTTCTTCCAGCGGATGTGTTTTCAAGGACATCCACTTGTGTAGACCAGTGATTGACGTTTTCTTTGTTCAGAATTGGAAAGAGAGGTCAAACAAAACTGACTAACTGAAAAGGTAACATAATTCATAAAAAGTTCACTTCTGTTTAAATAATCACTTCAAATAAATTAATTAAGTGTGAGGATAGCATATGACATGTGCTTTCATCATATTAATTATAGATTAAAAAAAAATCCACCCCCGGATAAAATATCTTCAAGCAGAGATGCGTTCTCGCCTCTTAAACTAAACAGACTATGCATTTGAGAAAATAACTATACAGTATAATATCAATATGTACTGAATCTTTTCTTGAGTGTAAGAATGAGCTCTGTTTTTCAGAGCTTAGAATATCCTCCAGATCCAGGGTAAATAAGGTACATTGTTTTAATTAAAAAGCCTCCGCAAGGAGATCTGGTGAGATTTACATTTCAAAGCTCCTCTGTCTCTGCTGTATGTCCTCTTGGAATGGAAAACAGGGATGTAATTGGGTTAGAACACCCCTCTGAAAATGATTTGGGTGATTAAGTGAGCTGAAATGTTTGAATATCAAATGAGAAACCTGTGAATTAACCATGAGAAAGAGATGATTTGCAAGACGAGAGAAGATTTGACAGTGAGAAATCGACTGATGAGGCAAAGATCTTCAAAAGGCTTGGGAATAGTCAATCACCAACAATTTATTTCCATTTGTCAATGAAGTAATAAAGGCTGAAAAGGTAAACCTTTATAACATTATCTCTTCCTACCAACCAGTGTGATCTGAAGAGCTCAGACATTTGGCCAAACGATATTCAGTGTGAGGCCTCTCAGCAAGACCATGTCTTATCCACCATGTGTGGAGCGCAATAATATGCGCTCCGATAAAGCAAATTGAATTTTGATCCTTTTTATATGTTCTCAGACAGTGTGCCAAACCTTTTTGGTGAACTCAAAGAATTGTATGAAGGTATCACCCACACTTTACCATTTTCAAATAAAAATAAGCTCACTTCTTCTGACAGGTTACATGTTTTTATCCACTTCTATCCACTTTTATCCATGTTTTTATTCCACTCGACTTTTATTTGTGGAGTGTCTCACTCAAGTCTCTCTGATGAGTCTCATCGCATTGCAGAATCCTAATAACCGCCTAAACTAGGGGTTTTCATCAGGGGGTCATGTAAAAATAAAAAACAAACAAATAAATAAATGTGTTAAACAATATTAAGTTAACTTCAACAGCTTGAAATCACAAGTTGTGAAATGTTCAACTACATATAATTATTAAAATGTATCAAGTTTAATTAAAATCTACAGAGTCATATACTTGTTTTGATTAAATCACTAATTATTATTTTAGTGCCTTTGCAATGTAATAAATCAATGTAAATACACTACACTCTAAAAAAATATTTTTGGCGCAGCAACAAAAAAAATCTATTTCATTAGAAGTTGTCATAGCTCAAAAAGACTGATGCAAACTCTTTTTCTTTCTGATCACAAGAAAATGCAACAGTTTGCTTCAATCTCTTTCAATTATAACAACTTCTAATGAAATTATGTTCAGCCAACAAATTACACTGAGTTAGAGGAATAAAACAACATTAAACATTAACAGGTCATTAACAGGTCTTTCCGTTAAAAAAGAAGAAAAAAAAAACTTAATTTCAGCATTTACTCTCCTTATGTAGTCCTATGCAAAGTATCCTGGGAACTAGAAATCCGCTGCCAAATTTTAAGACAATTCCATTAAGTTACTACAACTTAATTTTTTTAAATAATCAATTTTCACAGTAATAATTTGAGTTTAAATTACACACAATAATAAAATATTGTAATTATCATTATTGTTATGTCAAAATAACTTGTCAAAATAATGTTTGTAACATTTAACTAAAGTTTACTTTATAAATTAGAATTTTTATTTGAAGTACTTAAGTGGTGGTAATAGGTCTCCTTCAATTTATAATATGGTACTATATACATGTTATACATTAGGCCATGTGTACATTACAATTAAATGATCCCTGATCTAATCTTTTAAAGTCAATAGAAATGTATTGTTTATTGTGTCAAAAGTAT
>NW_015621724.1:0-2522 GCF_001515605.1 Sinocyclocheilus anshuiensis | reverse complement strand
AGTGTGAACTTTGTTTTCTCTAGCAAGGTTATGATTTTCTTGTCATGAGCACACAGTGTCCTAACCGGTTGCTATGAGATAGTGATTTGTCTGTTCCCACTAATAGCAAAAATTCTGCAAAATAACAATCTCCTGTTGCGGCTCGTTCGGACACAGTGGCGTGGCTTTTGATTCATTTTAGCAGTATTGCATTGTCATAACCTTTTTCCTTCCTTGGTTGCATAGCAGCAATGCAAATGGATGTGGAGATCTCATATCATACATTACAAAACTAATTAGCCCACAGCATTAGGTTTCATTTGGAGGATTCTGGCTTTCTTGGCTGAGTTAGCCGTCTACCCCTTTCCAAATCTCAGCAGCTAGGAAGTTGAATGTGCAGTAACCCAGATAATGCAAAAGCTAGTTTTACGCTCCTTCACAAGAGTCTGCGGCTCCTTAAAATAAGAGCCAGACTCAAAAACAGCCATTCTGAATCATGCAGACATTGCATGCATACAAATTTCAATACTTTAACCATTTGCATCTAAATGCATTATTTAGTTAAAATATTTTCATAATATTCTATGTAATGCAGCCTTGGTTTAAAATGAATCATCATCTTGCGTTCCTCTTGAATGGTGGACTTGCTGTTTGACTCTGCATCCCTGGAGAGGGAGTGAAGTTGAGCTGCAGAAGCCATTAACTGGCAGACATTAGATCATAAAAACCGCAACAGGCCTGAGCATTTTAACGATACTTGGAAGAGAGTCAGCAGCTTCAGTACTGTTGAGCTCCAGGTCTAACAAGGTAATTTTGCCCGTTCTGATTGGCTGGCTGCCTCTTCGCTCTCGTGCGAGCATCCATCCGGTGCGAAAGCTTTGTGAACCATAAATATTGGACAGGATATCAATCTCGTTTCCAATCTCTCCTTCAGGCTATGACTTCGCTGCGGTGTTGGAGTGGTTCGCCGAACGCGTGGACCGCATCATCCTGCTGTTTGACGCCCACAAGCTGGACATCTCGGACGAGTTCTCAGAGGTCATCAAGGCCCTCAAAAACCATGAGGACAAGATCCGTGTGGTGCTCAACAAGGCCGACCAGATCGAGACGCAACAGTTAATGCGCGTCTACGGTGCCCTCATGTGGTCACTGGGGAAGATCGTCAACACACCTGAGGTGATTCGTGTCTACATCGGCTCCTTTTGGTCACATCCGTTGCTGATTCCAGACAATCGCAAGCTGTTTGAGGCAGAAGAGCAAGACCTGTTCAAGGATATCCAGTCGCTTCCACGTAACGCCGCCCTTCGCAAGCTCAACGATCTGATCAAGAGAGCTCGTCTTGCTAAGGTAAACTTCCATTACATTAGCCTATGAGATTTGACATGTAGCCTAACAAACAAATGACCCACCTAGACTATTACTAAGGTTATATACAGTATAAGTTAAGATTCTGGATCTGGAAGTATGAGAGTCTGACATAAACAAATAATTTTAATAAGCATTATAATATTGGACCATGAGTGTTTTTTTTTAAATTTTGGAAATCCTCAGAACACAAAATAATAGATTTGAAGAATCTCTTTATTCAGCTCTTTTTCAAACAAGAGTTCATAGTTACCATGGCTATGAAAATAAAAACTACATATTCCTCTTGTATATGGAAAAGAATTTGTTCCACAGGAAACAAATAACAGCATTTGGAATGTCAGACAATAATGACAGAATGTTAATTTTTGGGTGAACTAATCCTTTAAGTTCTAAAGTCTTGGAAAGTTCTGAACCAAAACCATTACTGAAACCAAAAGCAGGAAACGGCCAACAAACTGCTCAAAATTTGGCTAGCAAATTTTGTTCAAAGCAAAACAAGCACTTAAGGATTTATATGTTGGTGTTCAAGGGAAAATATTTAGTGTGTGTGATTCAGAATAAAAGGTCTTTGTTTCTGCATTTATTGAGTTGACATGCTGTGAATGTTTTTGTCGTTCCAACATGTTTTTGATGTGGTCCAGCATATAGCTCTAGTGTAAAAGTAATAGCAGTGACATGCACTTCGTGTGTTTACCGGCCCTTTTGTCTGTCTGATCTTGCAGATTTGCCCAAGTAATGAGGCCATTTACCAAACTGTATAGTCTGCTGATGTGGCTCTGTAAATGGCTCTGATGTTCAACTACATTAAAATTGACTCAGAGTCATTGATTTTTTTTCTCTCCTCTGCATTAAGCATATTATATTTGCTTCTACAGTAATTTTTGAATCCAAGCTTGATTCATTTATATTTAAGGGCTGTTTTAGTAATGACCATAAGAACATGTAGTCATTTATCTGTCTGTCTCTGTTTCTGTATATTGTTACATCCTACGAGTGTCTGTTTTACCAGAACGTAACATATTAAGCATTTAAAGAGCATTTGTCTGGGCCCTGCCACAGCACCACAACCACAAGATCTCTTTTTAACAGATTTATTTAAGGCTAGCTAAGCATAGCCTGGTTTCTTTGGAACAAAAAGTACAACTTAGGAGGGAAACAAAGGCTTATGTATATTA
>NW_015621723.1:0-2521 GCF_001515605.1 Sinocyclocheilus anshuiensis | reverse complement strand
TTATGCACCAAGAGCTTGTATCACTTCAAAGAGAAAGGAAAAACTTAAATCGCATCATATGACCCATTTAATAAAAGAACTGACTCAGAAGAGTCATTCATTCAGGAATCAGACTATATTGATTGTGCTATGTGGTTTCGATTCAATAAAAAGAGCTGTCTCTAAGGAGTCATTAATTTGAGACTTGTATTACATTGATTGTGCATTAAGGTTTTGATTCACTACTGGCTTGTAAGATTAGGAATTGGACTGCATTGGTTGTGCTGTATGTTTCTGATTCACTAAAAAGAACCAGTTTCTAAGAGTCTTTTGTGCAGGAATCAAACCACATTTGTCACTCGGTAAGGTTTTGATTCATTAAAAGAACTGGCTTATAAGATTCATTTGTTTAGGAGTAGGACTGCACTGGTTGTGCTGTTTGTTTTTGATTCACTAAGAAGAACCGGCTCATAAGAGTCATTCATTCAATAATTGGGCTATACTGAATTCGGTTTTGACTTTATAAAAATAACTAACTCATAAGAACCATTCATTTGAGTATCATAATACACTGATTGCGCTGCATGGTTTTGGTTCATTAAAAATAATCAGTTCATACAAAACATTTGTTTAGGAATCTGATTACACTGAATGCGCTGTGAAGTTTTGATTCACTTCAAGAACTGGCTCATAAACGTCCTTTGTTTAGGATTTGGACTACACTGGTTATTGATTCACTAAAAAGAACCAGTTCATAAGAGTAATTTGTTCCAGAATCAGACTGCACAGGTTTTGCAGTATGTTTTAAATACAATGAAAAGAATCAAACATAATTCGGTTCTGTTTTTTAAATTTTTTTAATTACCAATTCTGAAGCCTATTTGTTCCCAGCCCTCTCTGTGGCAAATCAGATCTTTGATTGTTCAGTTTAGTGTAGCTATACGAGTCCGTTTAATTAATCTCAGTTCTGTCCTGTCTTAATTCAAATCATTCAAGTAGCTCAGCTGCGGTTCTGCCTCATCCGGCATCAGACTTATTTTCCCCACATGAGCTAATTAGAAGCGCTTCTAACCGCTCTCATTCACAACAACTCGCGTCATGCCAATATGTAGGTCAATTCGTGCAACCAGCCATAAGTAACATCGAAGAATGAGCAAGTGAGGGTAATTATGAATACAAGGAATGTTACATGCAGTTTTGCACGGACAAACCCCACTTGACAGTGGCTAACGTGAATGAACTCGACTCAATGATCTGTACCAGAGCCGTGTTTATTTCTGCTACAAAGTGCAACGAGTTTATTTGCTTGCAGCATAAATGTATGACTAAATATTAAATCAGTGTTTCCTCCCTTATTTCCTGACTGATTTTATTATGCTTGCAATGTCTCTGTCCATGTGTAACCAGGTCACCTGTTCCACAAGTTCACAATTACCGAATCCGACTGGTACCGCATCAAGCAGAGCATCGACTCCAAATGTCGCACGGCTTGGCGGCGGAAGCAGCGAGGACAGAGTTTGGCGGTTAAGAGTTTCTCACGACGAACCCCCGCCTCGCAAAGTAGCTCAGGTATGAACCCTTGCGTCCTTTCCCGCCAATTTTGTCTCTTGCGAAACCCTGTTTCTCTTTGATTTTGATGCTAAGTGTCTAGGCCGCAGCTGGTTTGTGTTCAATTGAACATAAACATATGCTGCGAGAGAGAACACGCAGTTGTCGTTCCATATGTTAGTTCACTATCGAATTAGCTATGTATATAACCTCACATCCATTCGCGCAAAAGTCATGTGTACGTTGCGCACACATGTTTATGTTTGTGTGCGAGAGAGAGACTCTGTGACTGATGTTTCTTCATCTAACAGCTGGTTTTAATCTCAGGACAACGCCTCACGTCCTGTCCCTTCCTCTCAGAGATCCGCAGGCCTTCACCTTTGACCCGTTTCGGACGAACCCAAATATCCTGTATTGGTCCGTCACAGTGGTCCACACACTTATGATTGCTTCACCTCCTTCAGTCCAGCTGGAATAGTCCGCCCTGCGTGGTAGATTAAACTATTAACTTATGAACAAGCCACCTGGTGCTCGGCCTTTCATCAAACCAGAGCGAGAGGAACATGTGGTCTGTTGCTAATGCAAGGAACAAAGTGTTTCCATCCGAGAACTAAAATATCTTATTTTTGATGCGTAGGCATGGAGAAAATAAGCCGCACACCCTGCCATAGCTTGCAAAATTCTGTATTTATTTTAAAAATATTTTAAAGCTGACGTAATTTTTAACTATGTTACTGTGTTCCATCAGTCTCAAATTAAATTCGGGAACAGAAAAACAGGAATCGTGTTGCTTAGATGTGTTAATTTTAAACGGCTGTGATTCAATTTATTAGACGCAACCACGGTATGTTTTAAAATGAAAAACAGTTAGCAATCAATCACCAAATAGCCCATATTTATGGCAACTTGCCAAGTGATAGTTTCGATCTACTGATGATGAATAATAGTAATAATAATAATAATAATAATGCATTTTATTTAATGGCGCCTTTCA
>NW_015621722.1:0-2518 GCF_001515605.1 Sinocyclocheilus anshuiensis | reverse complement strand
GAGAAGTTCAGGTTTGAAATACATTATCACAGCTCTTTTTGTCCCATGAGTTTATTTTGTGTTATGACCTTGGTTCTCTATTATGCAAAAAATTGTTTTGATAAAAATGATTAATGATAATAAAAGTAATTGTCATATTTTGTAAAATGTCTCCATATGTTAAAAATATATATCTTATTTAAAAAAATGATTTAATCAGCGAAAATTCCACTTGATTTTTTTTTTTGTAAAACAGTTATATATGCACTGAAATGGCTTACATATAGTACAACAGAGGAACGCTTATTTTTAAGGCGGAAGAAGTTTTATTTAAGCAAGTGTCAGTAGAATTGTGAATCCAGAAGGTGACCACAAAACACCCCAACAATGTCATATGAATGAACAGAATAAAATGTCCCATATCATTCACTGCAGTGTGCAGCTCAAATCAATACCACAGTTCAATTAACCTGACAGGGCGGATATGTAGAATCCGTTCCGTGTTTTCCAGCTCACTTACTGTGCTAAATGAGATATTCAATTAAGGATCCCACTTCCCACTCTGAAGCGGCTCTCCAGGGCAGATCTTCCGAGCGACCCACCCTATGTTAGAAATAGGAAAATCCAATAATAACAACACTAGAAAAAAATGAAAAAATGAGGCAACTTTGATCACGCATGCTCCCTTGTCATCCACCGTATACAGAACATTTGCTCTAAGTTGGAAAGTCGCGGAAAAGCCAGGAAGTAACGTTACAGGTAAGACTGTTGTTTTTAGATGAGCTACAGATCTCACTTCTCAGTTCTAACTATTTGTTTATGACTCCAGTGAGTTTAAGACGACCAGGTGTTTACGATGCATTAGATCGCTTGTGTTTAATCCAACGCTTGTGTTTCTAATAAAAAGCTCATGTTTTGAATAGAACGCGTCAGTTAGTGCAGAACGTGAGAACTGAAACTCTGCGCACCTACAATCACCTATTACATGCGGGACAGACGCGGACCGGTTGAGGGAACTCATGCGTTGTTTTCTGCGTCTCAAAGTAGTTCACAACTTTCTGATCGCTTCCGATAACCCGTGACTTGCTTGTCCTTATCTGCCCGCTCGGTATACAGTTATTAATGCTTAATTAAAACGCCTGTATCTCTCGCGTCTTTGACACGTACTGTATATGGATACAGTACAAGCCATAGTGCTTTTTTCTTGTTCTTTGATGTCATTCTAGGTAATGCAAATATTCGTGTAAAATGAAAGAGAGTTTGACTTTGGAGCTTTTATGAAAGCTTTAAATACCCATAACGCGATCGGGCACTAACAGGTGTAAGCCACGAGAGTTCAAAGTGAAAGCACTAGACCAGTGAAGTATGTACTGAGTGTGTGTGTGTAATAATACTGTATGATGTATACATATATTATATATAACATATATAATAACTGAATGGCTGCAACTGACTTGTATAGGAATTAATTTTTTTTGTGGCACCTCAATTTTTTGTGATATGTTTGTGTTATGTAAATATATAATAAAGTAATAAATAATGCCAGTACTTTATGACAGGGTTTATCATAGATATATATATATACATATACAGTATATATACATATCTATGGGGTTTATAGTCCATTTTGTTTTGTTTATATTACTGTTGCTGTGGTTTCCTGCACACGCAAATGCAATTTTTGTATTTAGCTCACTCTTAAAACTTTTGTTGTTGTTTTTGTTAATGAAACTTTTATTATGAAATATTTATTATTAATATTTATAACAATAACACCTTTTAGACCCTGCAGCGTTTTGTTTTGGTTTCCCAAGGGGATTAAATCTTAATTGGTTGTAGTTGCATCACAGAACTACAGGCTTGTCACATCACTGTATTTAAATTTTGTTTTTTTACATTTAAATCTAGATTTTTTTATATTGAATATTTAATATAAATTTTGCAGAATAATAATAAGTGATTATAATAGTCCCATGCTCTCAATCATAAATGAATGGTTAGATATTATTTTTATTCTGAGCATTTTATGAATCAACTCATTAGAGGACAACAGCAAGGTAGTCACTTGTTTTCTACTTTGATTGTTAATTCAGTTTATCTCTAACATAGGGCAAAACCTTACATTACACTGTTCATGTTACACATAATGCTTAAATTGCTATGACAATACCAATATATCCACAAAATAATTGTGCATTAAGTACAAAATTAGTATTACTCAGCTTTTTACAGTTTCAAGAAGACTAATGTGTTATTTGTCCTATACATTTAAGAAACACACTATATAATTATACAATATTTTAAAATGATATTATAGCATTTTCCCTTTTCCTTTTGGATTCATTGACTGTAATAATACTAAGTATTTACTACAGCTTGCGCTGTCTAACTTTTTTTTTTTTTTTTAGTGGCATTAGTTTGTAAGGTGTTTTTCATTCTATTATGTTTGTTTGTGCTCTATTTGCTGTGTTGTGTCTGAAAGCAATAGCGTGTAAAAAGATCACTGCCACTTTAAACCCCAGAGTTCGCATATTCTCGC
>NW_015621721.1:0-2511 GCF_001515605.1 Sinocyclocheilus anshuiensis | reverse complement strand
TACTGTATTTTTAATCAAATAAATGCAGCTTTGGTGAGCATAAGACAAAAAATAATAAAAAAAAAACAGACATTTGACCATTTGTGTATTGTATGCATTAACTATTTAAGAAATATTAAAGGTCTGAAACAGCTCTCTATGATATTGAAGCTTATATATATATAACATATATATATAAGGACTGGAGTAAAAAAAAAAACTAAAATGAATAGATGACATCAGGGGAGCCCAGTTCTATTCCTGGAGATCTACCTTCCAGGAAAGTTCAGCTCCAACCCTTATCAAACACGCACCAGCTAAACCAGCTAATTGAGTTCCTCAGAAACACTTGATAATTGCAGACAGGTGTGCTGGAGCAGGGTTAGAACTGCACTGAACTGAACAGGTAAGTAGATCTCCAGGAACAGCCCTCAATTACATACCGAACCAGTGACGTCTGGTTAGAGGAGACCACTACTGACAGAGCAGCGCAGGTACAGAAGACGCAGACAATTTATTAGATCTGATAAGATTTTAGAATACAGTGAAAATCAATATAGACAGTCTCTCATACAACAACCATATCAATTCATGACTCAAACCTATACACACATTTACACCAACTCATTTAAAAAATACAATTGCACTTGAAAAGAAATAATCAATCGCACAGAAGTTCATAATATTGTTCTCTCCCAATTTCTCATCCTCTGCACAGCTCTTCTCATGGATGTGGGAAAGGTTCTTATTTAGAAACCTCAAACTGAAGTAGCCTTAGTATAAAATTGGACAGTTAAAGGGCTAGTTTACCCATGAATGCATGGGTTAGTTGTTCCAAGCCTGTTAGAGTTTCTTTCTCCTGTTGAGCACAAAAAAAAGGTATTTTGAAGAATGTATGTTTTGTTACCAACATTCTTCTTCTGTGCACAACAGAAGAAAGAAACTCTCATAGGTTTGGAACAAGTGGAGGTTAAGTACATTTTCATTTTTGGGTGAACTGTCCCTTTAATGTCCATTCAACTATTTTTTAATTCATGAGTTTGTTCCAGTAAAGTCAATCCAGTTAAAATGCTATCATCTCAGTTAAAGGGCGCTTTGTTGGTGCTCTTTGGACAATAAAGATATAAACTTTACACTCCCTGTTCACATTAAAGGCCATTCTCGCAAATAAAAGCTGGTAAACAGTGACTTTTAACATTAGACAAAAAAGCTCTTCTTGTTAGCTCCATCAGAAAAACATTAAAACTACAAACATAACATTCTCGCATTGCTCTCAACGCAGTTGCACTGACAGTTATCCCACAGATTTAGTCATATATTAAGTCATTCTCACATTCTCAATGTGATTTGAGGCCATTTGACTTTTCATTTCTACATGAAGGCTTTTCCAGTGAGAACTGAACACTTCTGATTCACAGTTTCTGAGTTATATTTACACAGTTCCTCAAAAGGGTTCCAATCTCTAAAGTGTGCTCTCCAGTGTATTATAGTTGTCTTTGAAGTTTTTGAGCTCCAGGAAATGTTTGGGCCTCTTGCTGCGCTGTCCGGTGGACGGCAGGTACGTGACCTGAATGGTAGAGGCAGACGGCGGGCCGGAGGAGCTGGTCAGATCTTTAGCTGCTGACTGGTGCTGCTGGTTTAGACTGGTGGTGCTGGAGTGGGTCTTCACACTGTGGAGAAAAGAGGAAGAACAGAGTGAAAAGAGAGATAATTTGAGAGATAAACAGCAAAAATTGGACAGCAGCACTTACACAGCAGCCAGTTCTGCCAGATCGTCCTTATACTTCATGAACTCTGCCTCACCAAACACCTACAGGAAAGAAATCGCAAGCCTCTTATATGTGTCCTGCAGCGCCCCCTGCTGTACATAACCATTTAACACACATTTGCACTCAGACTGACCCCTGTCCCATGGCGAGCGTTGTCGTAGCCCTCCAGTAAGCGATCTATTAATGCACAGTGACTTGATTTGTACAGAGAGTGAGAGTTTCGCAGGTCCTGCAGCCACTTCCTGTAGCGGCGGCCGGTCAGAGCGCTGGCACTGTGACATAACTCATGAAACGGGATATCTACAGGTGGGACAGAACCAGATCACGTCAGATCAAGCTAGACCTGTATGCATACAGTTTTCTATTTCACAAGCTCATTACAAAACGATTTTCACCAGGTGAAACTTAATAATATAATACACAAATATAATATAAGTTAACACTGCATATTTAATTCGCAAGTTAAAAATGAAATGTATATTCCATTATGTGTATAATGTAACTAAATGATTATAAATTTAATGTTCGCCACTGTTCAAAAGTTTTGGGTAAATTTTTTTTCAAGAAATTCATTATTTTAAATGTTACCAAAATCTATTTTAGATCAATTATGCTCTTTAAATAAATAAATAAATAAATAAATAATATAACAGTTTCCAAAAAACATTAAGCATCACAACTATTTTCAGAATCAATCATAATAATGTATCCTGTGCATCAAATCAGCATATTAGAATGATTTTTGAAGAATCATGTGACACTG